>NC_141907.1:55943437-56249296 GCF_057802395.1 Ceratotherium simum simum | reverse complement strand
CTCCCTTAGATAGAGAGGTTACAATAAAAACTAAGATGAAGTTCCTGGCTTTAAGGATTTCACAGACAAGCAAAGAAGTCAGACATAAAATGGAACTTGTAATATGAATGATGTGAGTAATGGGAATATGTATAAAGTACAGAGATGTCATAAAGAAAATAGGCAGTATGAATGTGACAGGAGAGAGTGGTATTATGAAAAATAAAAATTAAAAAATGAATTGTTTTTTTTGATATTGAATTGCTGAGTTCTTTGTATATTTTGGATATTAACCACTTAGGCATGTGATGTGCAAATATTTTCTCTCATTCTGTAGGTTGCCTTTTCATTTTGTTGATGGTTTCCTTTGCTGTGCAGAATCATTTCATTTTGATGTAGTCCTGCTTGTTTATTTTTACTTTGTTGCCTTTGGTTTTGGTGTCAAATCCAAAAAATCATGGCCAAGAGAGATGTCAAGGAACTTACTGCCTATGTTTTCTTCTATGAGTTCTATGGCTTCAGGTCTTACGTTCAAGTCTTTAATCCATTTTAAGTTAACTTTTGTGTATGGTGTAAGATAGGGGTCCAGTTTCGTTCTTTTGCATGTGGCTGTCCAGTTTTCCCAACACCATTTATTGAAGATACTGTCCTTTCTCCATTGCATGTTCTTGGTTCCTTGCTGTAAATTAATTGACCATATATGCTGGGGTTTATTGGTGAGGAATGTTAAGGGGGGTGAAAAGAGATTAAAATGGTTTCAAGATTTCTGACTTCAGTAAATGATAAATGGCACAGTAAACTGAGATAGTGAACATGGGAGAAAGCAGATTTGGGAGTTGGAATAAATGTTGTGTATGAGGTGCTTTGGGGAATATCTGGTGAAGTCCAGTAAGCAGTAGGATATATGAGATGAGATCTTAGAGGGAGTATCATGGGTTAGAGATTTAAGTGTCATCTACATAAAGATGGTATGTATATAATTTTGTCTCTCTGACATTAACCTCATTTCCACATTCTCTGCTTTCCTCTTACATGCGGGACATTCATACATAACATATTTCTAAAACTGTAAAAAATCAAATGATTTAAAATTAGGCAATGGACTTAACAGGTTGTAAATATTATTATCTTCCCAGGAAGCTAAAATCATTTCACAATACATAATTACACTCATATTTTGTACTTAGATGTTAAATATTCAATATTTTACTTTGCTTTTATGATAAACCTCACAAGCATTTAACCCTAATGGTACTCAGATAGAGGTAGAATGTTTCCCAGTTTTGACAACCTGTATTTCTCTGATTGTTATTAAGTGTTGAGGCTTTAACTTCTCATCATTAACATCAACAAATTAATTTTTATGCTTTCACTTTTTTAGCATAATAATAAAGCCATAATTCAAAGAACATTCAAAGAATTGAACATTGTTGTGCATATATTGCAGAAATTGCAATGTTGTCTGCTAAGCAGAATTTGTGAGGTCTAGAGATGTTTACCAGCTGATGAATGAAAATCCTAAAGGGTATTAAAATTGTTTAAAGATGACAAAGTCCAATGTGAAAAACAGTGGGTTGCATGAAAAGGGAAAATCTGAGGTTCCTCTGTAGTGATAGCTATTGACACACTGACTTCTTTTCTACAAACCTCTATTCTAAAATAGTTGTAAAATTGATCTATAGCAATCAAAATGGCTATGCATAGGTTAGTGTAGGATGAGAGTGAGTTACTAAACATGGATGAGTATGACCAAAAGCTGGTGAGCCAATTATGACTAACACTGATAATCAGCAAAATCATCGTCTCCTCTGGGTATGTTAAATACCTGCTTCCAAATTCAAAAATAGATGTTTATCTTCTCAAATGTAAACAAAGACTTAGTTGTTCTGTCATTCAGAGAGAATAAGCATAGCTACTGCGATGATTATAAACTATCCCATGAAGACAGAAGTGAATGGTCAACATTGCAGGGCAAAAAGTGGATCTTCAAAATGAAGAAAGAGGATAAAGAAATGGCAATTTTATGAGGCGATGAGGCTATCAAGATCTGCAAAAACTCATTAATCTCCTCATGCATGTAGTAAACTAATAGTGACACTAAATATGTGCATCTCGGTTATGCAATAGAGGGATACACATGGAGAGTTCCTTGGTCACAATATATGTTTGCATTTTTATCTTATCACTTATGTTTTTATCACCTACTCATTCTCAACCTTGGAATAATAATTATGATGATTATGATGCTCCTTATTCGTGTTGGTGAGATTATCCCCGGATAAACTTTCTCATGCTGGCAGTCTCAGAATCACAAGCTCCATTGTATTTTGCTTGTAAGTTAATGCTGATACCAAAACCACACTATTCTCCTGGTCTTAAAACATGAGACTAATCTTTCTTAACAATTTATTCATGAGAATGTAATGAAGATTTCTAAAAACGTTTTTACCCTCCTTTTTGATAATATCATATTTCTAATCAAATTACACTCTTCTGACTTACAATGACTATTTATGTTTGTTTTTACTAAAATGTGATATTCTTATTGATGTCCAGGGACACGAACACTAATATTCAAAAAACCAGGTAAGAAGTTGAAGTACTGACGTGAGAGAGTAATTCATTTTTGTGCAAGATTTTATATGTGTTCAATGATAAATGAGAATGATAGACTGAACTGACTTGTAAAAATAACTTCTTTCCAATGTGTAATTTCAATGTATCTTTTACTTTAGCGTGAGTGCTCTTAAGTCACTGCAATGAATCCGTATCTGTTCAAGTCTCAAATTGTTACAACTGAGTAAATAAATAGGACAACTTTCTGTAAGATTACTTGTCTGTAGTGGAATGCGCCAAGAATCTCAAAGTGAGTCCTTAATCTCTGTTAATTGCCAGGAATTGGATATTATAACGTCAAAATGACTTCTTTTTATTTCAGGTCATGGGTATTTGGTTCAAATTCATGGATACCATTATAGTAATACCAGTTAACATTTGTTTATCTCTTCTTATGCACTAGACCCTGTGATAAGTGCTTCTCGTGTATTATATCTCTTAATCCTTGCAATGAATTTGTGAAGAAAATCCATCACAGATGAGAATACTGAGGCTTGGAAATATCAAGCATGTTAAAATGAAATCATATAGTTAATAGTTTGGGAAAGTAGTTTTCAAACTAAAGTCTTTCTGACACCAAAGCTTCTAGAACAATGTTTCCCCTTTAAGATTTCAGTTGCAAATCCATCAATTATTCAGAATATTTTAAACTTTTTTTCTTTCTTCCAATCGATTTAACTTTTGAAATCTATTATATTTCTCACCTATTTTTAATTTGCTGAATGGAGTTTAATTGGGCCATGTTATCACTAGGTAACTTGCTATTCCTTTAGGCATAGGTCTTCATGTGACTGTTGCCTGGGATGATATGCTTGAGGATAGCTTTCCAGTCCTAAGAGCTTCATAAGCAACCCTTAACTTGCTTGAAAGAAAAGCCTTCTGCAGATTTCAAATATATTTGTTAAAAGTTGAACCAGGTAAATTTTATTTTTCTGTTCATATTAACAGCAGAAAAGGCACCAAAATTGGGAAAACATTTAAGAAAAGAATAAGATAGCATTTTAATGTCAGTAAAAGTATTTATAATCCATAAACATTACGTATTGCTACCAACAGTTTTACCCTTCGGCCACTATAAAAACAAATAGCTTTTTTGTGTGGGTGAATAATCTTTATACATTAGATTTACATAAATATATAATACTATTATTATATATGAATAATTAGGTGAATAATCTCTAATAACTAATGCCATCTATAATAACAATAGACTATCTTACATGTAAATTAAACAGGAAAAACAACACATCTTCAAAGAAAATTATGACTATAATATTCATATCTTTACATGAACTAGTTATTCACAGAGCACAGATAATAAATGTAAAATAAAGAGCTAGAAATGAAACAATTTTGAATATATATATATCTATGTATATCTTCATAGTGTTTAATTTCCAGTAGTCTTTGTATAGAAGAAAAAAATGTATTGGAGTCCTTTCCCTGAAGGGTAATACTTAAATTTGGGTTTTGTTTTTTTCTTTTTTGCTCGTTCTTCCTAGTCTTTCTATTGCTTCACTCTCTCCTTCCTTCCTTTCTTCCTCTATTTTTTTTAGTATAAATTAATCTTAATTGATTAGAATCTTTCAAATGACCTCTGGTAGCATTCCCTTTTCCACAATGACCCATGAGCCAAATGATAGCCATAGGCATGACATCGGAGACAGAATTTGTTGTGGGGCATGCACAATTCACAGAGAGCTATCACTCTTTTTTGCTCCTATTCAATGAAAGAGAATGAAAGTTATAATTTTTATGGGTATAATCTTGAGTTTTAGATCTGTGTATTTCATAAGTCATTTATGAACTTCGGTACTGAACACATTGTTAATAGCAGATCATTTGTGATGTGCCTCAAGACTGAACATGACTGACACGTGTGAAGGGACTTGCAGTGTTTGCGGACATCTGTGCCAAAGCTCAGATGCCCCAGATGGCCATTGTTTGAGGAGCGGAAGAGAGGAGGTGGGTCTAGGTGATGAGATCTGGTTACACTGGTCATTTTTAAAGTAAGATTCTCCCCCTACAATAAAAAAAGCACAGATGCTGTTATGAATTACTTACATGCATTTTTTTTCATTCAGTCCTCACAACTATAGGAAATAGGCACCACTATTCTCCCCTATTGTTTCCAGGTAACTTTGGTTTATAACATTATATAAATTTCAGATGTATATCATTATATTTTGACTTCTGTATAGACTACATTGTGTTCACCACCAAAAGTATAGTTGCCATCAGTCACCACACACATGTACCCCTTTACCCCTTTTGCCCTCCCTTCACTACTTTCCCCACTGGTAACCACCAATCTAATCTCTGTATCTATGTGTTTGTTTGTTTGTTTATCTTCCACATATGACTGAAATCATGTGGTAATTGTCTTTCTCTTTCTGACTTATTTTGCTTAGCATAATACTCTCAAGGTCCATCCGTGTTGTCGGAAACGGCAAAATTTCATCTCTTTTTATGGCTGAGTAGTATTCCATTGTACACATGTACCACATCCTTATCCATTCATCTGTTGATGGGCATTTAGGTTGCTTCCAAGTCTTAAATATTGTGAATAATGCTGCATTGAACACAGAGGTGCATTTCTTTTTGAATTAGTGTTTTTCTGCTCTTTGGATAAATACCCAAAAGTAGAATACCTGGATCATATGGTATTTCTATTTTTAAGTTTTGGAGGAATCTCCATACTGTTTCCTATATTGGTTGCACCAATTTACATTCTCACCGGCAGGGTATGAGGGTTCCCTTTACTCCACATCCTCTCCAACACTTATTTCTTGTCTTTTAAATAATAGCCATTCAGACAAGGGTAAGGTAATATCTCATTGTAGTTTTGATTTGCCTTTCCCTAACAAAAAAGATGGTGAACATCTTTTCATGCACCTGTTGGCCATCTGTATATCTTCTTTGGAGAAATGTCTGTTCAGATCCTTTGCCTGGTTTTTAATTGGGTTGTTTGTTTTCTTGTTGTTGAGTTGTATGTGTTCTTTATATATTTTGGATATTAATATCTTATGAGATCTATGGTTTGCAATTATCTTCTCCTAATTGGTAGGTTGTTTTTTCATTTTGTTGATGGTTTCTTTTGCCATGCAGAAGCTTTTTCAGTTTGATGTAGTCTCATTTGTTTATTTTTTATTTTGTTTCCCTTGCCTGAGGAGACATATTCAAAAGATACTTACAGCTAAGGTGTAAGATGGCAAAGAGTGTACTGCCTATGTTTTCTTCTAAGAGACTTACATTCAAGTCTTTAACCTATTTTGAGTTAATTTTTCTGTATGGTGTAAGATGATGGTCTACTTTCATTGTTTTGCATGTGGCTGTCTAGTTTTCCCAACACTATTTATTGAAGAGACTTTTCTTTCTCCATTGTGTGTTTTGGCTCCTTTGTTGAAAATCAGGTGTCCATAGATGTGTGGTTTTATTTCTGGGCTCTCAGTTGGGTTCCGTTGATCTGCGTGTCTGTTTTTCTGCCAGTACCATGCTGAAATCAGGGAGTGTGATACCTCCAGTTTCGTTCTTTTTTCTCAGGATTCCCTTGGATATTTGGGGTATTTTGTCGTTCCATATAAATTTTAGGATTCTTTGTTCTATTTCCATGAAAAATGTCATTGAGATTCTGATAAGGGTTGCATTGAATTTGTAGATTGCTTTGAGTAATATGGACATTTTAACTATGTTAGTTCTTCTAATACATGAACATGAAATATTTTTCTATTACTTTATGTCTTCTTCAATTTTTTTCAACATCTTACAGTTTTCAGTGTATAGGTCCTTCACCTCCTTGGCTAAATTTATTCCTAGGTATTTTATCTTTTTTGTTGTGATTGTAAATGGGATTATATTCTTGATTTCTCTTTCTGCTAGTTTGTTGTTAGTGTACAGGATCACAACTGATTTTTGTATGGCTGATTTTTTTTCCCTGCAACTTTACTGTATTTGTTAATTATTTCTAATCATTTTTTGGTGGATTCTTTAGAGTTTTCAGTTCCTAACTCATTTTATAAGGCCAACATTACCTTAATACCAAAACTAGACAAGGACAACATACACAGAAAAGGATAATTACAGACCAATATCGCTGATGCACATAGATGCAAAAATCCTCAATCAAATATTGCAAATTAAATACAACAATACATTAAAGGGATCATACACCATAATCAAGTGGGATTGTTCCAGGGGTGAACGAATGGTTCAATATCCACATATCAATCAATGTAATATACCACATTAACAAAATGAAGAATAAAAATCACATGATCATCTAAATAGATGCAATGAAAGCATTTGACAAGATTCAGCATCCATTTATGATTAAAAATTCTCAATAAAATGGGTATAGAAAGAAAGTATCTCAACATAAATATTCTAATTGGTGCAAATCTATGGTTGACATTTTTCATTCGTGGTAGTCATTTATTGATGTTTCATAGGCATTTTTTAATATTATTTTCTGGGCTCTTTAGTTATGTTTAAGATGTTATATTATAAAATATTCACAATTGTGAAACGTAAATTTTTTCCAACTTTTCGTGTTTTAAAATGTATCTCAACTATTATATTTAAAAAGTAGAATATAAAAGAGAGAATATGGGACTGGGAACCAGAGTACTTATGCATTTGTCTAATCTGCTGCTTACTAGCATTGTAACTTTGCGATTATTTAAACTTCCTTTGATCTATTTTCTTACTTATGAAATGATGGAATTGAACAAGCTGAGCCCATGTTATCTCCAGAATGACAATCTGACTATACTGTTATTCAACCTTTATTCAGAATAGCTGTAAATGAACCCATAAAGCAAACTCATAAAATAAAATAAAATGTGATCATTTTAAATTACTGAAATTCAGTTTTGTCATGAAATCAGGCATATTTGGTAAGAGTTATTACTTTTTCCATTGACACAAATTTAAATCTAAGGTTATATTTACATATATTCCCAAACATAATTTATTTTTTATCTTTTTATAATTTTTTGAATTTGCAATTATGAAATATGTTAGGCATACAAGAAACCAGAGAAAAAATATAACAGACACTTTCATTGATGCCAGTGAGACTAAACACTTCAAAATCTAAGTATAATTTTAAAACAAAAAAAATCTATATCAGCTATTAATTCTATTGTCTCTTATCGTTCTTCACTAAATTAGACAATTATTTTATTGTCCTGAAGAAACCACCTAACAGTGGCAACTTGACTCCTTGAATTTATCAATCTGCCAAAACTGAAATCAGTTTAAGAGGCAAAGTGTTTATTTGGGATCCAAGAACTGCAATTCAGGGAGCGCAGATTCAGGTAGAAACCCAAAAAGTGTCCCACTAGGGAGTAAAAGTCAGGGGCTTTTAAAGGCAAAGAAGGGAGGTTGTATTACAAAAAATTTTAATTGGAGTTGGAGGCAGAGAGCTAATCTTGGCTAAACATTGATTGATTATTGATTCTAGCTTCAGAAAATCCACAATCACCAGTCTTTGTGATGAGGATGGCCATTCTTTTGTGAACTTCTCAAACAATTGCGTAAAACGACTGCTGTTTTGGCTTAGTCCAAAGGTTCGGCCCAGTCCAAAGTTCAAGACAGCAAGATAGTTTCTCCAGAAAGGCAGCTCTGACTCCATTTTAAAACGGCTCCACTATGGTCAATTTTGACAAACTCTTCAATTTTGCTTTTATTCAGGGTAGTTTAGGATTGTTCACATGTATTTGAGATTCTAGGATATATTTCAATAAGCTTTTAAGTGCTATCCTAGCTATCACTAGTGTGTAGTTGCTAATTAATTATTATAGTCTACTTAAATGGACCTCAATAAATGGACAAATCTTAGTATTTTATAGATAGACTTTTGGTTATGCCTTGTATATTATTGTGTTTTGTCTCCTTTTTAGGGGAAGGCCATGACAACAACAGATTTCTTTATGAAGATATTTCAAATTCTTTTCACTAGTTTTAATTGCCATCAAGATTATTCATCCTCTTGTTGTTTAGTTTCAAAATCTAATTAATTTTAAAGGTACTGCCACTAGATCCAAATTGAGGCTGACTCTTAAAAGGACACAGATACAATTAGTGTAAAAGCTTCTCTCCAGTTTTTTCCTTTCTCTGCCTTCCTGGTCCTTTTGTTACTTGAGGGCCTGAAGTTACACAATTCAAAGGCAACAGAATGTGAAAAAAAATAAAACAACCCACCATTTAATTCCATTCTCATTTCCTGATTTCTATCCTTTTAATCTCTTTATTTATTCTTATTTTCTCTTTTTAATGGCAACCTCAAATTATTTTAACTTTTAAAATAGCAGCATTATATAGTTGGGAAAGTGATAATAATGCTGGTCTTTGTGCATTGCCAAAGTTCCTAAAGCTAACAAAGTTGAGGCATAAATCTGTAAAAACCCAGCAATGAATCAAAAAATGTCGTGATTGTATTTCCAATTGTACTACATTGTCATTTGTTTTTGGGTTTGCGACTCAACATTAAGTTCATCATCCATGCACTGGAGTAAATAACGTCTGCCACACAAGATTGTGAAGAAGACTGAATTAGACAATGCATGTAAAAATGCATTAGAATAAAGATATCCAACTTGAAGTTACTATAAGTTTTGAGAAAGTGGCTTTAGCAATAAGAACTATTGTTTTCTTAACTTAATTTTGGGAAAGATATATTAAATTGAAGACACATTTTATTCATCTTAATTATTATCACAGAGTACCTGGATACCAAGCTTATAACCTACTTGCTTCTTATTCTTTAAAATAGGACCAGATTTCATTTTTGTTGTTAGAATAATCGTATTAATGCATATATAAATTTGAATTACATTGTTTTCTTTTTAATCGATAGATCAATTGACCTAGGAATGTGTAGCCATCATATTAAATATTATTTCATTTGAGAAAAATCTACCTAAATATACTTTGAAAGTTTCTTTTCATCTTAAAAGATCTACAATAGGATGGTTTCCATAAAGGATATCACCATGCCTAAGAAGTTTGTCCAGCTGCTGGTTTTTAATTTCACGCTGACTGAAATTGTTCTAAGTGGGAATGTGCTAATTTGGCCAACAGATGGCAGTCATTGGTTAAATATTAAGATCATTCTAGAAGAGTTGATTCAAAGAAATCACGATGTGACTGTACTGGCTTCATCAGCAACTCTATTCATCAAATCCAATCCTGATTCTCCTGTGCATTTTGAGGTGATACCTGTTTCCTACAAGAAGAGCAATATAGATTCCTTAATTGAACATATGATAATGCTGTGGATAGACCATAGACCAACTCCTCTCACACTCTGGACTTTCTACAAAGAACTAGGAAAACTGCTAGATACTTTTTTTCGAATTAATATACAAATCTGTGATGGAGTATTAAACAACCCCAAGTTAATGGCAAGACTTCAGAAAGGTGGTTATGATGTGTTGGTAGCAGATCCAGTAACAATCTGTGGGGACCTGGTTGCTCTGAAATTAGGAATTCCGTTTATGTACACGTTGAGGTTCTCTCCAGCCTCTACAGTGGAGAGACACTGTGGGAAAATCCCAGCTCCTGCCTCCTATGTACCTGCAGCCTTGTCAGAGCTCACAGATCAGATGACCTTTGGTGAAAGGGTTAAAAATACCATATCTTATTCTCTGCAAGACTATATATTTCAATCCTACTGGGGAGAATGGAATTCGTACTACAGCGAAGTTCTAGGTAAGTCACTAAAATAATCTCTTATTAATAACTCCAGATATCTTATTTATTCGTATTGGTAATATAGCAAAAGGTTTCCATCCCACTGCATATGCCAAGCTGAAGTAAATACACTTCATAAAGTCCTTGATCATTCTCTTTGGAAAAATTCCTAAAAAATGAAATGGCAATATTACTATGTATGCTATTGTTTCAATGCAAATACTCTTGTGTCTATTTAGGTAATAGCTTATCAATGTGTAAATAAATCTTCAAAGATAAATGAAAGTACCTTTACAAGAATAAATTACAACACTGCCAAAAAATACCCTGGCAAACATTTTGAAGTGATACAGGATTTACTTTCCCTCCTGCATTCCTCATTCTTTTCTTTGTCTGCAGAAAACTTCCCAAATCCTAGGATTGGGAATCAGAAACCTGACTTTATACTCTCCTGTGCCTCTCACTATGTCTCCATCCTTAGGGTTTTCTGGGTGTTTGGGCTAGCACTGTCTCCGTCTTAATTTCTCAGTATCCTTTGGCAATCCTCAAGTTTCCTTGCCTTGCAGATTCCTTATGAGGATCAAACACAATAATGCAAACTGTCAAGGCCACTTCTGGGTGGTTGGTTATATTACTTTTCTTTCTGACCTTCATGAGCCCTCCTTCATTTCTTTGTCTATTTTCTTCTCTCCGGAATGTTTTTTCTTTAGATCTATCAGTAGAACTAATTAACTAATTAACTACTTTCTTACAAAGGTAATATGCAAAATAGTCTTTTTACACATCTTTCAGCCTTCCTCTCTTCCTCCTTTCATTTATTTTCCTTCCTCCCTCCCTTCCATCCTTCCTTTCATCCTTCATTCCTTTCTTATTTCTTGCTTTCTTTGTGTAATAAACTGTTGAACACCAATCCAGTACCTGCCACTTTTCTAGGTACTAGGAATACAACAGTTAGCAAAACAGATCATAATCTATCCTACTCCTTTGAAGCTTACATTCTAGTAAGAGGACACAGACAATAAGTAAAATATATAGGATGTCAGACTGCGATATATGCTATATAGTTACATAAGAAGAATAGATAATTCTGGGAGTAGGGTTACACTTTTAAATAGGGTGGCAGGGGAGTGAGGGTGAAAGCCAATAGGACCCCTGGAGGCAAAGCATTTCAGGCATAGATAAGAACAAGTGCAAAGATCTGTGGCAAGTCATAGATGCAGCGATATCTTTCTATAACTTGACATTAATCCTACCTTTCGCAAGTAGAATTTGTATAATTTTTTTCCTGAATTTTGGAATATTCTTCATTTAATTTTCCATCACTTAAACTTTTGAACTTCTTTATAAAATTGGTCTAGAGAGAAGGTATTGAACATATCACACATATAAATAAAATATATACAAGGTAATTAAAATTTGTGTATACTTTTGAAGATATGGTAAGTAGAATTTTGAAAGTAAAATTCTGTGTTTTTATATTCGTTGTAATGCGACTTAACCATGTTTCCTTTTTCTCTGGATTCCAAATTTCATATGCCTCAAACATATATTTTGCTTTAAATTTAGATATTATTTATGTGATTATTTCCCAGGATATTTGAAACGCATTCTATAACACTCTCTGCCCAGATGTGTTTCACATACTGACTACTGCAGGTTTTGAATAAGAGAGTCTACAGTCCTTAAATAAGGGGATTGAAAAAGTAAGATGGTTAAGGGTCTTGGAAAACACATGAGGTTCTGGGTTCAAATCCAGTTGCTGACTGTGTGATCTCAGGAAAGTAACTTAAACTCTGAGTGACAGTGCTTCCTCCTCTTTAAAATGAAGTAATTATTTCACTGTACTCTTGAGGATGATCATATGACACCATATGTTTGGATATGCTATGTCAATTATAAAGAATTATGCTTATGTTGAATATTACTTACACCAACTACACAAGAACTCTGTAATGACAAAGCCCTAATTACACGACCATAGGGTTCTATACATATGCAATAAACCTCTGAAGAAAACAAATGGCCTCTGGGGTGACTAAATCTTCCTTCTCAAAGGAAGCCATGACAAATTGTTTAATGTATGAAAAAGTCTTTGTAAAATAGAACATTCTTGACTTCTCATTTTCACAGGATAATCTAGTTTCAGAAATCCGACATTTTGAAAAATTGGATGTCTTGTTTACCCAAAAACTTTATGCTCCTCATGTTACTAAACATATTTAAACAACAAATAACTACCTTGAATATTTTGTTTCAAATTGAAGTACACTGTCAAGAAGAATTGGTAAAATCTAATTTGTCTTTGTTTGCAATTACATTCTTAAAGTCTTAAGGATACCTGATAACTGTAAACTGATACTGAACTAGGGCAGGTACCTCATATATGATATTATCAAACACAGGAGAACACAGGAGATTTAATAATATGTCAAGTTTCTGTGAAGTGTCCATTTCAATGGCTGTTCTTCAGTTCTGTGGGAAAAATAAACTAGAAAAACAGCATGTTTAACTGTGGTAAAAAAACCCCTGATATATCTATATTGAAGGAAATAGAAATAAGTAACAAGGAAATATCTAACTGCATTGATTAAAACTCCTGTTTTATTTATCAGTATGGAGATCTTAAATCTTATGGATTAAGCAAATAAAAATGAGTATCAATTCAATTTTAAATATGCTTCAATTTTAAATTTTAATTATTGCTAATCCACACACTTAATGGAACAGATATATCTGGGAATATGACAATCATTGCTATTCACATCCAGGAGTGAATCTATTAACAAATCTTGCCCAGGCCAAGTGTTCTGCAGAACACCTTGAAATTGCACTTAAACTGATCTGTCTCCTAACCTCTGAGAGATCTGTTGTACAGCACATAGGTAGTTTTCATGTGGGTAGGATTTGGGACTAGTCTTTGATGCAGCTTTGAGAAGGCTGAGGGCTTGAATTCTATAGTGAAAATAGTTAAACAAGTAAGGCAACTGGGTGTTCCCATTTTGTCTGTGTCTTTTGGTTTCCTGTTCTGCCTCCATCTTTCCAAGTGCACTGCAAATCAAGAGAGCAGACAGCTCAGTACTAATCTATACACCACTTGGCCGGTGTAGCCTGCTTTTACCTGTCAGTACCATGTAGGTTCCATATTGGTCCCTCTTTTCCTGCTGCTAAATTTTAGATGGACTCCCTAGAACTAATGCTACCTCTCCCCACCCCTTGAAAAAAAACAAACAAGCCTCAGCATTTCACTTCTACCCTACTTGCCTGGAACTGGGCTAGATAATCACAACATTTTGTATATTTAATCTCTGGGTCCCTTTCTGAGCCCAGTGTTCTGTTTGTTTGTTTTTTTGTATCCCATTCCGATTCTAATCCTCATTGCCAACCTCCCATCCTTTCCCTGGAAAACCTGGATCTCTCTGTTAATCTTCCTTCATATAAGCCTTCTAGTTCCTTCTCACATGCGGCTTTCCTATTGTCAGTGTTGTGGGGTTTTTAAAATTCTGTGCAACCTTTCCTTTGAAGTAAAACGTAAACCGTAAATTTCACAGTTCATCGAAGGTTCACAATGTAATCCCACCCACGCAACCAGCACCCAAATCAAGAAACAAACATTGTTATACCAGTAACTCCTCCTCCTTTCCCATATCAATCCCTGCAACTCCCATCTAAGGGTAACCACTTTCTTGGCTTCCAATGCCATAGGTTAATTTTGGCTGATTTTAAACTTTGTATACATGAACCACACATTATGTACTCTTTTGTATTTTGCTGCTTTTCTTAACATTTTTTTTTTATATTCATCCGAGTTGTTGTATGTAGATGTAGTTTGTTCATTCTTGTAGCTATATAGATTCTATAGAATCAATTTGTAAAGGTACATGCACCCCTGTGTTCATTGCAGCATTATTCACAATAGCCAAGACTTGGAAGCAACCTAAGTGCCCATCAAGGGACGAATGGATAAAGAAGATGTGGTATATATACACAATGGAATACTACTCAGCCATAAGAAACGATGAAATCCAGCCATTTGTGACAACATGGGTGGACATTGAGGGTATAATGCAAAGTGAAATAAGTCAGAGGGAGAAGGTCAAATACCGTATGATTTCCTTCATTAAGTAGTAGATAATAACAACAATAAACAAACACATAGGGACAGAGATTGGATTGGTGGTTACCAGAGGGGAAGGGGGGAGGGAGGAGGGTGAAAGGGATAATTTGGTACATGTGTGTGGTGATGGGTTGTAATTAGTATTTTGGTGGTGAACATGATGTAATCTATGCAGAAATAGAAGTACAATGATGTACACCTGAAATTTTTACAATGTTATAAACCAACGTTACTGCAATAAACAAAAAATTAAAAAAAAAAAAAGAATCAATTAACCGCATATTACTTATCCATTCTGCTGTTGATGGACATGCAGACTATCTTGATTTGGGTTATTTATGATAAACATTGCTATGAATATTCTTGTGCATGTCTATTGGTGAATATACGTGTGCTGTACTGTTGGGTATATACATAAGTTTGGAATTGTTAGGTCATAGGGTATGCATATGTTTAGCTTCAGTAGATACTGCTAAAATCTAGTTTCTCAAGTGCTTGTGCCCATTAATAATCCCATCAGCCATTTACTAGGATTCTAATTGTTCTCCATGCTTACCAACACTTTTTTTTTAAATTGTAACAATGCTGTTGATGTGTACTGTTATTCCATTATATATATTTTTAAGGGCTAATTTATATGTGGTACAAAAAATACATGAAATATACAGTGTGGTTTGTTTTGTGAAATGTATATACCTTTGTAACCAACACATCAATCAGTCTCTGGGATCTCTTTCTAACAAAGCTGCTCTCCAAGATCTTTTCAGATGCTTAGAGTTAGTAAATCCTATCACTTAGTTTTCATTCTTCTTCCCGATTCACTTCCATTTTTCTTTTATGGGCCTTTTAATGCATCTTCTAATCATTTTAACCATAAAAGTACCATGATTATGTTGTCACTCATGTTCAATTTGCGGTGCATCAAGCATCTCTGGTCTGGTTCTCTACTCAGTGATTCTGTAGCTAATGCCTTTGCTAACTGTACCATCTTTATCATTAACTAAATAAATAGCTACTCTTATTAAACACCTACTTGGTACCGAGAGATTTGATAGGTGCATTGCAGAAATTATTGCTAATCCACACACAAAAAAAGCCAGGCAAGAATGATCATTATCTTTTACACATGAGGCATCAAGACTGAGAGAGATTAAGTAGCTTTGCTAAGTTCACAAAATATGTAACTGAACCAGATAAGATCCTAAGTCTGTTTAATCTACTATATAAATGAATGCATGGTTCCCAGGAATAAACCACTCCATAACTTCAGAATTTTAATTTTAGAAGTCACATATAGGGAAGAGAAAGACAAGTCAGCCCAACTCCCTCCCACTCTTTGCTTGGTGATTTGGTGTTTCCTATGAGCATTCTCTCATCCAACTTACCTGAAGACACTGCTATGACATCCGTTTAACTTGACACAGTTTTTTTGCAAGTTAAAAACCTTTTGAATATTTTGGTACAAACTCTCTGTGCTGTCGTAGAGGAGTGTATGGTTCTGAGTTTGCAGAACTTCGCTCTGCCTTGTACAAGGCTGCATTCTCGGGGAAGAGCATGCAAGGCCCCAGTGCCCTTGGCCTCTCTTGCTTGTTAACATTGCCATAGGAATTTAGAAATACTCTTAACTAGCTCCTGAGGAGGAAAAGAACTATTGTTACTTTTACTACCGTTAAGTGCAAATATTTAGTTTAAACTGAAATTTAAAACAAGTGCAATTATTAGGTTTAAAGTAACATTTTTATTGTCTCCATTTCAAGAATATATTATTTCTTTTAACTTTTAAAAATCATCTTTTGTGTCTTCTAGAGTGTTTTCCCATGTTTCTCTTTCACATTTTGCATATTTGTTGTTAAATTTTAGCCAAATTATTTAACTTATTTTGTTGTTTTTGGCATTATAAATGGGTTTTCTCTTCATCTTCTCTTTTGCCGGTCATCGTTTGTAACACATAAATCCTAATTATTACTTAATTTTAATTTCATATCCTGACATTTATCTATATTTTCTTGTGCTTTGCAGTAGTTCTCCAGACACATATTCATATAAACTGCTACTAGAAATAGATTGCATCTCTTTTTCTAATTCTTGTCACTTCTCTTGTCTAATTTTATTTCTGATAAATTCAAAGACTTATTTAATAATGAGAGTTGCCTTTATATTTTATTTTTAAATTTAGTTGAAATGACTCTAAATTTTACTCATTAATTAACTTGCTTATTTATGAGTCCTGTTAAGAAAATATCAATTCATTCCTATTTAACGTTTTCTTTTGTAAATCAGAATTGTGTCACATTTTGTCACTTTCTTTTTCCATCTATAGAAAGAGTTATATAATTTTCTAGTTAAGTTAATAGATGAATTATATAAATGGATTTCCCATTACTAAATTATTCCTGGAATGATTTTACAATCATTTTTGTATATATTGCAAATATTTTACTGAATATATTTGTATTGATGGATGACGGATTAGATAGAAATAGAAAAAAAATTTCCCTTTTGTGCAATCTCTTTAAGGTTTCTGGAACCACATCATAGACGCTTCATGAAAATAATCTTTGTTTTCCTTCTTTTCCCATGCATGTAACACTTTTAAAGCTTTGTTATTATCTGATATTTTAAGGTTTAGTATAATTTTCTTTTTTTCTCCAGATTTATTGAGATATAGTGGACATATAATATTGTGCAAGTTTAAGATATACAAAGTAATGAATTAATATATGAATACATAGTGAAATGATTACCACAATAAAGTTAGTTATACATCTATCATCCCATGTAGTTATAATTTAGTGTGTCTGTATGTGGTGAGGACATTTCAAAACTATTCTTTTAGCACCTTTTAAATATACTGTACAGTATTGTTAACCACAGTCACCATGCTGAATATTAGATCTCCCAAACTTATTCATTTTATAACTGGAAGCTTGTACTCTTTGACCAGCATCTCCCTATTCCCCCCTCCAGCCCCTGGCAACCACCATTCTACTCTTTGTTTCTATGAGTTTGGCCTTTTTTTAGATTCAACATATAAGTGAGATCCTACATTATTTGTCTTTCTCTCTTTCACTTATTTCACTTAGCAT
Source organism: Ceratotherium simum simum (assembly GCF_057802395.1). Taxonomy (NCBI): domain Eukaryota; kingdom Metazoa; phylum Chordata; class Mammalia; order Perissodactyla; family Rhinocerotidae; genus Ceratotherium; species Ceratotherium simum. The sequence continues at coordinate 56,231,806 of NC_141907.1, read as the reverse complement.
AATGCCCTCAAGTTTCATGTATGTGGTTGCAAATGGCAGATTTTCCTTCTTTTTCATGGCTGATTTATATCCCATTGTGTGTGTGTGTGTGTGTGTGTGTGTGTGTACATCACATCTTCTTTATGCATTCATCTGTCAGTGGACACTTAGGTTGTTTCCATGTCTTGGCTACTATGAATACTGCTCCAATGAACATGGAAGTGCAGATATCTCTTTGAGATGGTGATTTCACCCTTTGGATATATACTCAGGAGTAAGATTGCTAGATCATCTGTTAGTTGTACTTTTAATTTTTTGAGGAAACACCATACTTTTTTCCATAGTGACTGCACCAATTTACATTACTACCAACAGTGTACAAGGGTTCCCTTTTCTCCACATTCTTGCCAACATTTTTATCTTGTCTTTTTAATAATAACTATTCTAATAGATGTGAGGTGATATCTCATTGTGGTTTTGATTTGCAATTTCCTTGATGATTAGTGATGCTGAGCACCTTTTCATGTACCTGTTGGCCATCGGTGTATCTTTTTTGGAAAAATATCTATTCAGGTTCTCTGCCCATTTTTTAATAGGATTATTTGTTTTTGGCTATAGAGTTATATGAGTTCTTTATGCATTTTGAATATTGACCACTTAGATATGTGGTTTTGAAATATTTTCTCCCATTGGTACGTTGCCTTTTCCTTTTGCTAGTTATTTCTTTTGCTGTGTGGAAGCTTTTCAGTTTGATTTGGTCCCACATATTTATTTTTGCTTTTGTTGTTTGTGCTTTAGGTGTCATATCCATAAAATCATTGCCAAGACCAATATTGAGGAGTTTTTCCCCATGTTTTCTTCTAGTTTTATAATTTCAGGTCTTATATTTGTCTTCAATCTATTTTGAGTTAATTTTTTTTATTGCAGTAACAATGATTTATAGCATTATATAAATTTCAAGTGTACTTCATTATATTTTAATTTCTGTGTAGATTACATCATGTTCACCACCCAAAGACTGATTACAATCATCATACACATGTGCCAGTCACCCCTTTCACACTTCTCCCTCCCCTCTTCCCCTCAGGTAACCAGCAATCCAATCTCTCTCTCTATGTGTTTGTCTGTTGTTGTTTTTTATCTTCTATTTATGAGTGAGATTATAAGGTATTTAACTTTCTCCCTCTGACTTATTTCACTTAACATAATAGCGTTAAGGCCCATCCATGTCATCACAAATGGCAAGATTTCATCCTTTTTTTACAGCTGAGTAGTATTCCATTGTGTGTGTGTGTGTGTGTGTGTGTGTATCACAACTTGTTTATCCATTCTTCCTTTGATGGGCACCTAGGTTGCTTCCAAGTCTTGGCTATTGCAATGAACATAGGGCTGCATATATCTTTACACTTTGTGGTTTCATATTCTTTGGATAAATACTCAGCAGTGGAATAGTTGGATGGTATGGTAGTTCTATTCTTAATTTTTTGAGGAATCTCCATACTGTTTATCATAATGGCTGCACCAGTGTGCACTGTCACCAGCACTGTATGAGAGTTCCCTTTTTTCCACATCCTCTCCAACACTTGTTTCCTGTCTTCTTAATTATAGCCATTATAACAGGTGTGAGATGATATCTCATTGTAGTTTTGATTTGCATTTCCCTGATAATTAGTGATGTTGAACATTTTTTCATGTGCCTGTTGGTCATCTGTATATCTTCTTTGAGGAATCTTTGTTCAGATCTTTTGCCCGTTTTTTAATTGGGTTGTGATTCTTTTTGTTGTTGATATGCATGAGTTACTTATATATTTTGGATATTAACCCCTTATTAGATATATGGTGTGAAAATATCTTCTCCCAATTGTTGGGTTGTCTTTTCATTTTGTTGATGGTTTCCTTTGCAGTGAAGAAGCTTTTTAGTTTGATGTATTCCTATTTATTTTTTCTAGTGTTTCCCTTGCCTAGTCAAACATGGTACTTGAAAATATGCCGCTAAGACGGATATTGAAGAGCGTACTGCCTCTGTTTTATTCTAGAAGTTTCACGGTTTCAAGTCTTAGATTCAAATCTTTAAGCCATTTTGAGTTAATTGCTGTGTATGGTGCAAGATAATGGTCTACTTTCATTCTTTTGCATGTGGCTGTCCAGTTTTTCCCACACCATTTGTTGAAGAGACTTTCCTTTCTCCATTGTATGTTCCTGGCTCCCTTGTTGAAAATTAGCTGACCATATATGTGGGGTTTATTTCTGGGCTCTCGATTCTGTTCCACTGATCTATGTGTTTGTTTTTGTGCCAGTACCATGCTGTTTGATTACTATAGCTTTGTAGTGTATTTTGAAATCAGGGAGTGTGATATGTCCAGCTTTGTTCTTTTTTCTCAGGATTCTTTTGTCTGTTCGTGGTCTTTTGTTGTTCCATGTAAATTTTAGGATTCTTTGTTCTATTTCTGTGAAAAATGTTGTTGGAACATTGTTAGGGATTGCATTGAATCTGTAGAGGGCTTTAGGAAGTATGGACATCTTAACTGTGTTAATTCTTCCAATCTAAGAGCATGGAATATCTTTCCATTTCTTTGTGTCTTCTTCGATTTCTTTCAACAATGTTTTATAGTTTTCATTGTACAGGACTTTCACCTCTTTGGTTAAGTTTATTCCTAGGTATTTTATTCTCTTTGTTGCAATTGTAAATTGCATTGTATTCTTAATTTCTCTTTCTAGTACTTCATTGTTAGTGTATAGAAACACAACTGATTTTTGTATGTTGATTTTGTATCCTGCAACTATGCCATATTCATTTATTATTTCTAAAAGATTTTTTGGTGGATTCTTTAGGGTCTTGTATCTATAAAATCATGTCATCTGCAAATAGTGACAGTTTCACTTCTTCCTTTCCGATTTGGATCTCTTTTATTTCTTTTGCTTGCCTGATTGCCTGGCTAGGACTTCCAATACTATGTTAAGTAGAAGTGGTTAAAGTGGGCATCTTTCTCTGGTTCCTGTTCTTAGAGGGATAGCTTTCAGTTTTTCTCTATTGAGGATGATATTAGTTGTGGGTTTGTCATACATGGCCTTTATTATGTTGAGGTACTTTCCTTGTATACCCATTTTATTCATAGTTTTTATCATAAATGGATGCCGTATCTTGTCAAATGCTTTCTCTGCATCTATTAATATAAGTATGTGATTTTTTTTCTTCATTTTGTTAATGTGTTGTAACACACTGATTGATTTGCAGATGTTGAACCATCCCTGCATCCTTGGAATTAATCCCACTTGATCATGGTGTAGTTGATTTGCTAGTATTTCTTTGAGGATTTTTGCATAGATGTTCATCAGTGAAGTTGGCTTGTAATTTTCTTTTTTTATGTTGTCCTTGTCTGGTTTTGGTATCAGGGTAATGTTTGCTTCCTAGAATGAGCTAGGAAGCTTCCCCTTTTCTTCAATATTTTGGAAGAGTTTGAGAAGGATAGGCATTAAGTCTTCTTTGAGTGTTTGGTATAATTCACCAGAGAGGCGGTTTGGTCCTAGACTTTTATTTTTTGGGACGTTTTTGATTACTGTTTCGATTTCCTTACTGATGGTTAGTCTATTCCAATTCTCTATTTCTACTTGATTCAGTTTTGGAAGGCTGTATGATTCTAAGAATTTATCCATTTATCTAGATGATCCAATTTTTTGGCAGATAGCTCTTCGTAGTATTCACTTATAATCTTTTGTACTTCTGAAGTGTCTGTTGTAATTTCTTCCCTTTCGTTTCTGATATTATTTACTTGAACATTCTCTCTTTTCTTTTTTGTGAGTCTAGCTAAATGTTTGTCAATTTTGTTTATCTTTTCAAAGAACAAGCTCTTCATTTCATTGATTTTTTCTATTTTTTTTAGTCTCTATTTCATTTGTTTCTGCTCTGATTTTTATTTTTTCCTTCCTTCTACTAATTTTGGGCTTTGTTCTTCTTTTTCCAGTTCTTTTAGGTGTACTGTTAGGTTGTTTATTTGAGATTTTTCTCTTTTGTTGAGTTTGGCCTGTATTGTATAAATTTCCCTCTTATAACCACCTTTGCTGTATCCCATAAGTTTTGGCATGTTGTATTTTTATTTTCTTTTTTCTCTGCGTATTTGTTATCTTTGATTTCTTCTTTGACTCAATGGTTGTTTGGTAGCATTTTGTTTAATTTCCACATATTTGTGACTTTTCTGATTATCTTCCCGCAGTTGATTTCCAGTTTCATACCATTTTGGTGACAAAACATGCTTGGTATTATTTCAATATTCTGAAATTTATGGAGACATATTTTATGGCCTAATATATGATCTATCCTGGAGAATATTCCATGTGCATTTGAAAGGAATATGTATTCAGAAATTTTTGGATGGAATGTTCTGTATATATCTACTAAGTCGATCTGGTATAATGTGTCATTTAAGCCAATGCTTCTGTATTGATCTTTTGTTTGGATGACATATCCATTAGTGTAAGTAGAGTGTTAAAATCCCCTATTATTATTGTGTTGCTGTGTAAGTCTCCTTTTATGTCTGTTAATAATTGCTTTATATTTTTAGGTGTTCATATGTTGGGTGCATAGATATTTGCAAGTGTTATATCCTCTTGTGGGATTTTCCGCTTTATTATTATGCAATGCCTTTCTTTGTCTCGTGTAACAGTTCTTGTTTTAAAGTCTATTTTGTCTGATATAAGTATTGTTACCCCAGCATTCTTTTCATTGCCATTTGCATGGAGTATCTTTTTCCATCCCTTCACTTTCCATTTGTGAGTGTCTTTAGGTCTGAAATGGGTCTGTTGTACGCAACATATAAATAGGTCATGTTTTTTTATCCAATCAGCCACCCCATGCCTTTTGACCGGAGCATTTAGTTCATTGACATTTAAAGTAACTATTGATAAGAATGCAGTTATTGCCATTTTGTTACTTTTTTCTGGGTGTTTTAGCAGTTTTTCTCTGTTTCTGTCTTCTTATTTGCTCTCTTCCCTTGTGGTTTGTTGGCTTTTTTTAATATTACATTTGGGTTCCTTTCTTTTGATTTTTTGTACATTTGATATAGGTTTCTAGTTTGTGATTACCAAGAGGTTCATGTGTAATAACCTACGTATATAGCAATCTGTATTATGTTGATGGGCTCTTTAGTTTGACCTCTTGCTAAAAGCTCTACTTTTTTACTCCCCTGCCCCCATATTTTATGTTTTTGATATTATATCAAACCTCTTTTTTTGTTCATGTTTATCCATTACCTTCTTATCACGGAAATAGATAGTTTTAGTACTTTTGTCTTTTGACCATCATGTTACCTTCGTAGGTGGTTGATCTGCTACCTTTAATGTTTATTTGCCTTTGCCAGTGATTTTATTGCTTTTTATTTTGATAACTTTCTTATTCCTATTTGTGGTCTTCTCTTTTAGACTTCAATAAATTGTTTTAGCTTTTCTTGTAAGGCTAGTTTCTTGGTGATAAACTTAAGTTTTTGCCTATCTGGGAAACCCTCTCTCTCCTTCCATTCTGAATGATATCCTTGCAGGGTAGAGTATTCATGGCTGTAGGTTTTTTCCTTTCTGCACTTTAAATATATTGTTTCACTCCCTTCTAACCTGTAAGGTTTCTGCTGAGAAGTCAGCTGATAGCCTTATGGGGTTTACTTTGTATGTAACTTGTTGCCTTTCTCTTGCAGCTTTTAGGATTCTCTCTTTATCTTTAATTCTTGACATTTTAATTATAATGTGTCCTGATGTGGGCCTCTTTGGGTTTATCTTATTTGCTGCTCTCTGTACTTCCTATATCTGGATGTCTGTTTCCTTCTTTAGGTTAGGAATGTTTTCAGTTATTATTTCTTCAAATAGATTCTCTGCCCCTTTGTCTGTCTCTTCCCCTTGGGACACCAATAATGTAGATGTTAATGTGCTTGATGTTGTCCCAAAGGTCCCTTAGACTGTCCTTGTTCTTTTTAATTATTTTTTCTTTTATCTGTTCAGCTTGGGTGATTTCCTCTAGTCTTTCATCCTAGCTCACTGATCCATTCTTCTGTATCATCTACTCTGCTATTGAGTCCTTCTAGTGAATTTTTCATTTTCAGTATTGTAATCTTCATTTGATTGGTTCTTTTCTATATTTTCCAATTCTTTGATTGAAGTTATCACTGAGTTCATCCATTCTTCTCCCAAGATCTGTGAGCATCCTTAAGCCTCCAAGTTTATACTCTTTGTTGGGTAGACTGTTTGTCTCTCTTTCATTTATTTCTTTTTCTTAAGTTTTGTCCTGCTTTCCTACTTGGAACATAACCCTTTGTCTCCTCCTTTTGCCTTTTTCTCTGTGCTTATATCTACGTACTAGGTAGGTCAGCTACGTCTCCTGATGTTGGAGAGGTGGCCTTACATAAGAGATGCCTTAGGAGGCCCAGCAATGTACTTCTCTCTAGGCACCAGTTCCAAATGTTCCAGGAGTGACCCCTGTGTGGGCTACATGTGTTCCTCTTTTCTGGCATGGTTGCTCTTGCTACAGGTGCCCATGGAGTCTAGGCTGTCCCCCTAGCTGGCTGGTTGTAATGCCCAGCTGCATGTGGCTACTATGGTCCCTTCAGTCACTTTATTGGGTGTGGGGGTCCCAGCACAGTTGGCTGCAGGGTGTAATAGCATGTTCCTATTACAGTTTTTCTGTTAAGTGAGTAGGCCCCTGGCATGTGTAGTTGCTAGGCTCAGGGGCTTACAGTTGCTCTAGGCCTCTGGTCTGCAAGGCTGTTATCAGCTCTCTGAGGATTGCTGCTGAGTGAGGTCGGCCCCAGGCGTGAGAGCACCCAATTGTTTCAGGCTTTGGAAGGTGGGGTCGATCCCCTATGTAGCTGTTTGAGAAGCACAAGTCTGCTGCAGCTGAAAAGCCCCACAACCCACAGGGCCACACACTCAGTCAACACAGTTCTGCTCCATGTACAGACCACAACCCACTGAAGCAGACCCAGTCACCCCACTGCAGAGGCCCCAAACACTCCACTAACGCAGGCCCACCCTTCGCCAACCCTTTGCGCCACAGAGGCAGGCCAACTCGTCAGGCTGCAGAGGTTTCCAGCACCCTGCCTATGCTGGCCCACAAGTTTTCTGAGGATATGCTGTTGGGTGGGGCTGGTGACTAGTGTGGGCTGACTTCCCTGTCTGAGCTGGATTAAATCCATGATCTAGTGGTGGGTCAGACCGTAGGCTAACTGGGCAGGGGAATAACTTCAACGGCATCTGCCATCATCTATGTCAGCACTCCTGTACTACATCACAATAATTCCTGCCACCAATGTCAGTCCCCGGGGAGGTGGTCCCAGCCTGGGGACATCTCACTTCTCTCCAAGATACACCATGAGACTATCAAGTGAGCCTCTTTTCACAAAAGGACTGTACAACCTTTCTTTCTGGTGATTTTAGATTGCTTTCAGAAATGAGTGAATTTCTGCATGGGCCCTTTAAGAACAGGCATTTTTTTCCCCTTATGTCTGATAGTTTTTCTGGGGGTGTCCTCCATTGTTGTTACTAGCCAGCAGAGAAAGACATTATGACACTTTTCTTGGTTGTGCTGAGTCCAAAAGCTGTTTATTGTGGTAATGCTCCCCTACTCAGATCCCCCACTCTTCCAGGGAAGACTTTGTACCTTCAGATTTCTCCCAGCCAGCCATGAAATGCTGTAGCTAGAAGGTGGCTTTTTTCTCTCTGGAAAGGAAGTTCTGCCTCTTTCATCTCAATCAACACTGTCCCTTGTTTTGGGGGTTCTTTTTACCCAGTTTTCAGTTCTCTCTCATGGGTAATTGTTCAAGAGTAGTTGTAAATTTGTTGTGTCCTTGTGAGGAGATGAGTTCAGAGTCTGCCTATGCTGCCATCTTGACCTACTTTTCAAGTTAATTTTTGTGAGTAGTGTTGGATAGGAGTCTGATTTCATTCTTTTGCATGTGAATATCCTGTTTTCCCAGCACCATTTATTGAAGACATTCTCTTTTCTTTATTGTGTATTTTTGGCACTGTCGTCTAATATTAGTTGATCATAGACGGATGGGTTTCTTTCTGGGATCTCAATCCTGTCCCATTGGTTCTATCTGTCTGTTTGTATGCCGGTATCATATTTTTGATTACTACAGCTTTGTAATATAGCTTGAAATCAAGAAATATGATGTCTCCAGTTTTGATCTTCTTTCTCAGGATTGCTTGGGTTATTCAGGGTTTGTGGTTCCATACAAATTTTAGGGTTGTTGTTTCTATTTTTGTAAAAAGTGCCGTTGGAATCTTGATAAGGATTGCGTTGAGGCTATAGATTGCTTTGGGGAGTATGAACACTTTAACAATATTAATTCTTATGATCCATGAACACAGGATAGCTTTCCATTTATTTGTGTCTTCTTCAATTTCTTTCATCAATATTTTAAGGTTTTCCATGTACAAATTACAAATCTTTCACTTCTTTGCTTAAATGTATTCCTAAGTATTTTATCTCTTTTGGTACTATTGTAAATGGAAGAATAAATAAATTTTCAAAATTTATTTTCAGCTGTTTCTTTTTTTTTTTTTTTTTGTGAGGAAGATCAGACATGAGCTAACATCCATGCTAATCCTCCTCTTTTTGCTGAGGAAGACCGGCTCTGAGCTAACATCTATTACCAATCCTCCTCCCTTTTTTTCCCCAAAGCCCCAGTAGCACATCCTTCTAGTTGCTGTCTGTGGGATGCGGCCTCAGCATGGCCGGAGAAGCGGTGCATTGGTGCGCGCCCGGGATCCAAACCCGGGCCACCAGTAGTGGAGTGTGCGCACTTAACCGCTAAACCACGGGGCTGGCCCATCAGCTGTTTCATTTTTAGAGTATAGAAATGCAACTGATATTTTTATTTGATTTTGTATCCTGCAACTTTACAAAATTCACTTACTTGTTCTATCAGTTTTTGGGGAGAGTCTTTAGGATTTTCCACATATAAGATCATGTCACCTGCAGAGACAATGTCACTTCTTCCTTTCTGATTCAGATTACCTTTTATTTCTTTTTCTTGCCTGATTGCTCTGACTAGGACTTCCAGTACTATGTTGGATAGCAGTGGTGAGAATGGGCACTCTTTTGTTTTTCCTGATCTTACAGGGAAAGCTTTCAACCTTTCACCATTGAGTATGATGTTAACTGGTAAAATTAGTTGGCATAATTTTCTATAAAACATCTTGGGCTGGGGACATCATTGCAGAGGAGTCTTTAGCGTTCTCTAAACTTCCTAAAATTTACAAGCTTTCTTTTGCATCAATTTTGGTTAATATTAGATAGAATAGATAGACAGATAGATAGATAGATAGATAGATAGATAGATAGATAGATAGGCTATACGATTTTATTTATCTTTATCTAAGTTGTCAAATGTATTTTCTTAGAATTTTTGGAACTAGTTTTTTAAGTGTCTTCTTAATATTCACTCTCTTTACATTTTTTAAAATTCCCATTTATTATGAATTTTTCTGCTTCCCCTATATCCATTTCCATATGCAGTCATCTTCCACACTGACGTTAGTTTTAGCTGTTTATTTTGCCATGGTAACTTTATTTTATTTTATTTTATTTTTGTAAGGAAGATCAGCCCTGAGCTAACATCCATACTAATCTTCCTCTTTTTGCTGAGGAAGACCAGCTCTGAGCTAACATCTATTGCCAATCCTCCTCCTTTTTTTCCCCCAAAGCCCCAGTAGATAGTTGTATGTCACAGTTGCACATCCTTCTAGCTGCTGTATGTGGGACGCGGCCTCAGCGTGGCCGGAGAAGCGGTACGTCGGTGCGCGCCCGGGATACGAACCCGGGCCGCCAATAGCGGAGCGTGCGCACTTAACTGCTAAGCCACGGGGCTGGCCCTGCCACTGTAACTTTAATGAGTGTAATACAAGTGGCCTCATAAAATTCAAACTTGCTCTCACTGCTCTGTGAACCTCTTATGTTGTGATTTAACCTATCTAGCATGCTGAATGATGAGGGACACATAGCCCCAGGATATTGACCTACAAAGATATAAGCCAGACAACTGCAAAACATGCAAGTGAAGGCCTCTAGGATCAGTTAGCCTCTGCTAACCCATATTCACATAAGCATCAACAAGACCAACCCAGAACAGCTTTGCCTAGCCTAGATCAGAATTGTGATCAGATTCCTGAGCTAAATAGAAAGTTACTGTTGTAAGACACTAAAGCTTTGGATAGTTTGTCATCTAATAATGGAAAACTAATAAAAAGTCTTCTACCTTTGCATTGTTCTATTTGTTAAATCCTAGAACTCTATTTTGTTTTCACTCTACATATGCACTCTCTTTTCTGCAGTTCAATGTCCAATGATATTCTATAAATGTTTAACAACTGGCTTTCTGTGGTAAAAGAAAAGAAAAAAGAAAAAAACATGTTTGTATCATTTACCAGTAGCTGTGGTGTAAATCCTCCCACCTTGACTAAGTGCAACTTACTGGTAATATAACAACAAGCTTGGAAAAACTCCTAAACGTTAACAATTAACTCTTATGAGCCTGTGATAGCTAGGTCCATATAACTTCTGGCAGGTCCATTTGTGACACTAGCCTTGATTCATTTATATGCCCAAAGTCCATGAACACAAGTTTTATTGTACAGAATAATGTTGTTCTCCCCGATACTTGCTGAAGTCTAATATCTGGGCCTATAGATAGTAGGCCTAAACATTTTTTTCATATAACAAATACAAAGCATATAAAAATTCTTTGCTTAGCAATGCAGAAACTTCTTTTTCTTAGACAAAGGTATTCCTCATAAGAAATCTTGGAGAATAATAAATGCCTTCCTCTGTCATTCATTTTTATAGTTACAGCATTCTCTATCTCCACATGTATATTATGAATGTATACATTTTCATTATACATCACTTTTCACTCTTCAGGAAAATTGTTGATTTTGTAATATTTCTGAAAGACAAAATGGGTAGAATATCTATTCTTTCTCAACATCTTCCAAAATGCTTTTTAAAAGATTACCTTCTAGGAAAAAATATGTAATGTAACAACACTTCAATAAAGAACTACTTCAACGGGGCTGGCCCGGTGGTGTAGTGTTTAAGTGTGCGCACTCCACTGCGGCGGCCCGGGGTTCACAGGTTCGGTTCCCAGGTGCACACCGATGCATGGCTTGTCAAGCCAAGCTGTGGTGGCCTCCCATATAAAGTAGAGGAAGATAGGCACAGATGTTAGCCCAGGGACAATCTTCCTCAGCAAAAAGAGGAGGATTGGCATCAGATGTTAGCTCAGGGCTGATCTTCCTCACACACACACAAAAAGAACTACTTCAACAATTGACGGATCTTGAACGCTGCAACACAATATTTGAAATTTAGATAAAATGTCTACAATGCACTGGATATCTATAGGAAGAGAAGTGACCATTGTTTATCTCATCTAATATTCTTAATTTCTTTTGTTTAAAGATTAGTAATTCCCTTTAGGATTTAGTTTTTTGAATCAGAACAACGGTTCTGCATGCCACATGCCTTTTGCTGCTTATATATTTCACTGATAATGTCCATGGACACTAAACCTGAAAATGCAGACCATTTGGACACCATCAAAAATGGGGAACATGAAGGCTAGCATGCTTTTTATTAACATTTGACAATAGGGCCTCTAAAGAAATACTGGATCCATGATGCTTCATATGTTTCTAATGCTAAGTAAAGATAATAGAAGTTAGATACTTGGCCATGCTCTGTATTTCATAAAAGTAATATTCCAAACAGAAATTTAAAAACATATTTTGATCCACATGTTAATTTAATGGTGCACCATTAGAATGATGCTGTTTATAGATTAGAAAGGAATTTCTTCCAGTTCTGGAAAAAATGTTACTATACATTAAATGAACATGCTTCATTAAACAGACAAACTTAGTTTTTTTCAACTTTGTAAAATTATGCTATCTCTTCTCTTTTGGACACCATCCACGAAAGAAATAATTTTTAAGTTGGACTTCATTAAAGTTAAAAACTTCAGCTCTGTGAAAGACAATGTGATCAGAATGAGAAGACAAGCCACTGACTGAGAGAAAATATTTGCAAAAGACATGTTTAATAAAGGACCGTTATCCAAAATATAAAAAGAACTCTTGAAACTCAACAATTAGAAAATATACAACCAAATTAAAATACGGGCCAAAGACATTAACAGATACCTTAACCAAAGACGATACAATGATGGCAAATAAGCATATGAAAAGATGGTCTACATCATTTGTTGTCAGGGAAATGCAAATTAATACAACAATGAGACACTACTACACACATATTAGAATGGCCAAAATCTGGAACACTGACAACACCAAATCCTCGTGAAGATATGGAGCAACAGGTCAGTGGGAATCCAAAATGGTACAGCCACTTTGGAAGACACTTAGGCAGTTTCTTACAAAACTAAACATACTCTTACCATATGATCCAGCAATTGTACTCCTTGGTATTTCCCCAAGGGAGTTTAAAACGTACATCCCCACAAAAACCTGCATATGGATGTTTATAGCAACTTTATGAGTAATTGCCAAAACTTGGAAGCAACCAAGATGCCCTTCAGTAAGTGAATGGATAGATACACTGTGGCAGATCCAGACAGTGGAATGTTATTCAGTGCCAAAAAGAAATGAGCTACCAAACTGTGAAAAGATGTGGAGGAACTTTAAATGCATATTATTAAGTGAAAGAATCCAATCTGAAAAGTTTACATACGGTATGATTCAATTATAAGACGTTATGGAACATGCAAAACTATGGAAACAGTAAAAAGATCAGTGGCTGCCAGGAGTTGGAAGTGGGTGAATGAATCAATAGATGGAGCATAGATAGTTATTAGAGCAGTGAAAATACCCTGTATGATACTATAATGACGGATACATTTGTCCAAACTCATAGAATGTACAACATCAAGAGTAAACCCTAAGATAAACTCCGGACTTTCAGTGATTATGGTGTGCAATGTAGGTTCATCAGCTGTAACAAATGTAGCACTCTGGTGGAAGATGTTGCTAATTGGGGAGGCTATGTATGTGTGGAGGCAGGGGGTGTATGAGAAATCTCTTTACCTTCCTCTCAATGCTATGAACTTAAAATTGCTTTGAAACAACAAAGCCTTTTTAAAAATGGGAATGATATTCTTATCTTGGATTAGGAATTGAATTTAACAAATCTTCATTTGGATTCAATTATTGTTTCATCCACTACTTTTATCCCAGCAGCAGTATAAGCCTCATAGTACGTCAACACTCTTTAAACCCCTCCAAACTTCCTGGGGCAATGGCTACAGTTACCCTTCTTTACAAGTCCTCAATATGTAATACCTTCAGTATGGCCACCTGGGAGAATTAGTGGGCATCAATCAATATCCATATCCAGCCCACATTCAGACCCTTTTCCTTCCCATGTTTGTTGGGTTGGAACACACACCAAAGTGACTAATTTTGTGTTATGGCCCTTCACCTCATAAAATTCTCTGGATTTCCTAGGAAGCTTTTACTCATGCCTTGTAACACCTTCATGGTTTTGTAATGAGAGTCTTGTTTTCTAAATCTCTCTCAATCAGTCTCTTTACACAATATCTTGTGTCTCTTCTAACTGCCTGGTGCCATCATGTATATTCAACATGTATTATCATAATCAATTTTATTCTTTTAAACTACCCTATAAGAAACAAAGCATTATTCTTATTCACAGAAAACTGTTTCGCCCTTATTTCTTGCATATTTTTTGAAAATATACCTTTCTGATTCAAAAACCACTTGTCTTTTTACAATGCCTATTCTCTCTAGCTTCACTTCATCCAGTACAACCTCAGACACTCATGGAATAAAGAGAATTTTCATTTAAAAAAATCATCTTATATTTATTGCACCTTTTAAACTTCACTTCTTTGTGTATTCCTCTGGATATTTACTAAACATCTTTCCAAACTCAGCCAGCTAAATAAAAATCAACATTTGACTTTTATTCTTAATTTCAATTTTCTATACTAAGCATTATATTTTTCTTGTCTATCAGTTTTTGTTGATCTTAAGATTATATTAATACTATTGTTCAAGATAATATTATAAATTCTGTTGTATTTTGGAATGTGGAAATGTCACTAACTTATTTCTCAATATTGATGTCTATGTGATTAATCTGTGGATGGCTTACTTTCTTGTGGCACAACCTTCAGTTAAGTATGAAGATCTATGGTGACTTAACTCTCCACTAAAGCATTTTTCTAAACATTTGGATTATTATTATGATTTTTCACAACATACTAACAAAGTCTTATCATTAACTCCATTTTTATGGCCAATGAAAAAAAAGTTGAGAAAAATTAAGTAACTTTCCAATTCACAAACACCATTTTGTGCAATATATGAATGTAGGTCTATTTAACTCTAAGGTCCACTCTACTAATTTCACTAAATAACTTTATAAAGATCCCTGTGGTTCTAGGATTAACTCAAGCCTTAGCTCCCGGTTTTTACAAAAAGAATTCAATGGGAAGACAAAAAATCATTTGATATTGAATCAGGTAACACTGATTTTCTTTTTCAGAACAGGAAAATACCAATATATTCTTTCGAAAGGGAACAGTAGAGAAAGTTATTTCAATGTTCATCTATATCTAGAGAGGGGAGGCATCCTATATAGAGAGCAGATGCCAGTTATTCATAGCATTGAGGTAATATTGTTAGATGCCAGAACAGGTTTTTTGTTTTGTTTTGTTTTGTTTTTTTGTTTATTGCAGTAACATTGGTTTATAACATTGCATAAATTTCAGGTGTACTACATTATACTTCTATTTCTGCATAGATTACATTATGTTCACCACCCAAATACTAATTACAACCCATCACCACACACATGTGCCTAATTATCCCTTTTGCCCTCCTCCCTCCTCCCTTCCCCTCTGATAATCACCAATCCAATCTCTGTCTCTATGTGTTTGCTTGTTGTTGTTATTATCTACTACTTAATGAGTGAGATCATATGGTATTTGACCTTCTCCCTCTGACTCATTAAAGGACACATATGACCATTTTCTGACCCTGATTTGAAAATTTGAGTAGACATCTTTTTATGGAGATTAAGGCTCTCCAAAATGTCCTCTTTTAAGGAATATTTTCCTTTTCTGCACTATTCTGTGTTAGCCTCTGCTCTGTACATAATATGAACTGATAACTGCATACTTAAATGGCCATGATTTCCATATCATCCTTCTTTTTCTCTATTTCTTCCATTCACCTTGAGAATTTTCCTTCTGTCAGCTTTGTTTCTGGGCTCAGCTGAAATGCCTTCTCTATCCTGAAGCTTCGTTTGATTTTCTTCACTACAGAGTGAGTGGCATCTTCTGGGTCCCTGAAATGTTGTACCTTTGTATAATATTCAGTATACTCCTCCTGTTATTATGTGATATATGTGTCGTATCCACATATTAACATGAAACCAGTCTTATGACAAGACCTACATTTTCATGTTTCCCCAAATTATCAATCACCGTGCTCCATAAGATACATCATATTATTTACTAGACTTATTTAAATGGATTTTTCTGTCATATTTAAAAATTGTCAATTAAAAATATGTTTTTATTTTAAAATATTTCATCCAAACTTCTAGAATGCTGCAACCATTTCCTCCAAAATATTTAAATATTTCATATCTACTCCTGAAAAAACTATCATATAGTACTGCACTAAGCAACAACATTGACAATGTTCTTTGCATGTGTGTCATCCCTTAACTGGAAAAATTAATTTTTAACTTGATCTATGTCTAAATTTCCACTTCATTTCTGTGCCCAGCAAGTATTCAACCTCTGCCAAGCAGTGTATGAGGGAGCTGCTGTCATGACTTCTGAGAAATGGATTTTGTCAGTTCTGCTGCTGCATGTCTGCTTCACTGGCTGTGCATTCTGTGGGAAGGTCCTGGTGTGGCCCTGTGATGTGAGCCATTGGCTCAATATGAAGGCTATTCTGGAGAAACTCACCGAAAGGGGCCACGAGGTGACTGTGTTGGTTTCTCCACAGACTTTCACTATTGACTACAGCAAGCCTTCCACACTGAACTTCGAGGTGATTCCTATGCCACCTGACAGAAATAGTGCTGCAAATGCGCTAAATGGCTTTTTAGACATGGCCGTTAATGTCATGCCAACACTGTCACCCTGGCAGTCTGCAATACAACTGCAAGAATTCTTCCATCAAATAACTGAAATTTTAAAACTTCTGTGTGAGAGTGTAGTCTACAACCAAATAATGATGAAGAAACTCCAGGAAACCAACTACGATGTAATGGTTATAGATCCTGTGATGCCCTGTGGAGAGCTGATTGTTGAGTTGCTAGAAGTTCCTTTCGTGTACACGCTAAGGAACTCTATAGGTGGCATTATTGAGAAATATTGTGGGAAACTTCCAGCTCCACCTTCTTACGTGCCTGTTGCCATGGCAGAACTAGCAGACAAAATGACCTTTCTGGAAAGGGTAAAAAATTTAATGCTTTCTATTTTCTTTGACTTCTGGCTCCAGCAATATGACTTTCAGCTTTGGGACCAGTTATACAGTGAAGCGTTAGGTAAGAGACTCTGCTTTTTATTCTAAAGTAGTTTTTAAAACAAACTTAGGAAGCTTAAGAAAAGTTTAGGAAAATATGTTTAAAACTTCCACATCCACATAAAACTCTACAAGCGATAGCAATGAACTGTTATCATTAAGTGGGAAGGCGAGGCAAGAAATATCTTGTCATATTTACTCTTCCTTTAGGGTCATCTAACCATTTTGTAAGATATCTTGATACTTAATAAATTGTTATCGAAACATAAAACACACTAATAAATGTTGACCTAATGTAAGATATATTTTTTGTCAGACATAGAATATCACAAACGAGTCTAGTACACGGACTTTTCATAGTGAAGGAGGTTTGACTTCTTATTGATAGAGAGAATGTAATGTTTGTTGTAAGAATAAGATAATCTCCTCGCCTGATTCCACGAATAAACTGAAACCTGAGCTATATTAACAAGGGGTTAAATTTGGTATATAATTTACTTTTGTCTGAATTTCGCTCCACAAATTTGCAGAATCATGGATTATTACATTCCAAATTTATACCATTCTCCTGTTGGACCAGAGTACCTGCCATTCTTATCTCTCTCATAAAATTGGAATCAAACCTCAGTAAGTCCTATGTGAACTATTTCATCAGGGCTGGTCATACTTAGAAGTTTCCTAGGATGCATTATACTTGCAGCATTATACAGAAACCCGAAAAATTAAATAGAAAACCCTAGAAAGGTTTATAGCTTGGAGTCTTGAAAGATAGCATATTTTTTTTTACTTCACTAATTAGATATACTATATTTTTTTATTTCAGTAACATTGGTTTATAACATTATATAAATTTCAGGTGTACATCATTATCTTTCAATTTCTGTGTAGACTACATCATGTTCACCACCCAAAGACTAATTACAATACCTCACCAAACACATGTAGCTAATCACCGCTTCCCCCCGGCTCCTTCTACCCTTCCCCTCTGGTGACCACTAATCCAATCTATGTCTCTATGTGATTGTTTATTGTTGTTTTTATCTTCTGTTTATGATTGAGATCATATGGTATTTGACTTTCTCCCTCTGACTTATTTCGCTGAGCATAATACTGTCAAGGTCCATCCATGTTGTCACAAATGGCCAGATTTCATTGTTTTTTATGGCTGAGAAGTATTCTGTTGTGTATATATACCACATCTTCTTTATCCATTCATCCCTTGATTGGCAGTAACCTAGGTTACTTCCAAGTTTTGGCTATTGTGAATAATGCCACAATGAACATAGGGGCGCATATATCTTTACATATTCGTGTTTTCATGTTCTTTGGATGCCCAGCAGTGGAATAGCTGGAACGTACGGTAGTTCTACTCTTAATTTAATGACAAATCTCCATTCTATTTTCCGTAGTGCCTGCACCACTTTGCACTCCCACCAGCAGTATATGAAAGTTCCCAGCCCTCCACACCCTCTCCAAAACTTGTTGTTTCCTGTATTCTTAATTATTGCCATTCTGACAGGAGGAAGGTGATAACTCATTGTAGTTTTGATTTGTGTTTCCCTGATAGTTAGTGATGTTGAGAATCATTTCAGGTACCTGTTGGCCATCTGTATATCTTCTTTGGAAAAATGTCTGTTCAGATATTTTGTTCATTTTTTAATTGGGTTGTGATTTTGTTGTTGTTGAGATGTATCAGTTCTTTATATATTTTGGATATTAACCCCTTATCAGATATATGGTTTGCAAATATCTTCTCCCAATTGCTAGATTGTCTTTTCATTTTGTTGATGGTTTCCTTGCTGTGCCGAAGTTTTTTGATGTAGTCCCATTTGTGTATTTCTTCTATTGTTTCCCTTTCCTGGACAGACATGGTACTTGAAAATATGCTGCTAAGACTCAGGTCAAAGAGCGTACTGCCTATGTTTTATTCTAGGAGTTTCACAGCTTCAAGTCTTACCTTCAAGTCTTTGATCCATTTTGAGTTAATTTTTGTGCATGATGTAAGACAATGGTCTACTTTCATTCTTTTGCATGTGGCTTTCCAGTTTTCCCAGCACCATTTATTGAAGAGACTTTCCTTTCTCCGTTGTATGTTCCTGGCTCCCTTGTTGAAATTAGTGGACCATATGTGTGTGGGTTTATTTCTGTGCCCTCCATTCTGTTCCATTGATCTGTGTGTCTGTTTTTGTGCCAGTACCATGCTGTTTTGATTACTGTAGCTTTGTAGTATATATTTTTTTTTTTTTTTAATTTTTTGTTTATTGCAGTAACATTGGTTTATAACATTGTAAAAATTTCAGGTGTACATCATTGTACTTCTATTTCTGCATAGATTACATCATGTTCACCACCAAAATACCAATTACAACCCATCACCACACACATGTACCCAATTATCCCCTTCACCCTCCTCCCTCCCCCCTTCCCCTCTGGTAACCACCAATCCAATCTCTGTCTCTATGTGTTTGTTGTTGTTGTTATTATCTACTACTTAATGAGTGAGATCATACTGTATTTGACCTTCTCCCTCTGACTTATTTCACTTTGCATCATGCCCTCAATGTCCATCCATGTTGTCACAAATGGCTGGATTTCATCGTTTCTTATGGCTGAGTAGTATTCCATTGTGTATATATACCACAGCTTTTTTATCCATTCGTCCCTTGATGGGCACTTAGGTTGCTTCCAAGTCTTGGCTATTGTGAATAAGGCTGCAATGAACACAGGGGTGCATGTACCTTTGCAAATTGGTGTTTTCAAGTTCTTTGGATAAATACCCAACAGTGGAGTATATTTTTAAATCAGAGAATGTGATACATCCAGCTTTGTTCTTTTTTCTCAGGATTTCTTTTGCTATTCAGGGTCTTTTGTGGTTCCATATAAATTTTAGGATTCTTTGTTCTATTTCTGTGAAAAATTTTGTTGGAACTTTGATAGGGATTGTATTGAATCTGTAGATTGCTTTAGGAAGTATGGACATTTAATTCTTCCAATCCAAGAGCATGGAATATCTTTCCAATGCTTTGCGTCGTCTTCAATTTCTTTCAGTAATGTTTTACAGTTTTCAGTGTACAGATTTTTCACCTCTGTGGTTAAGTTTATTTCTGGGTATTTTATTCTTTTTGTTGCATTGTATTTGTAAATTGCATTGTATTCTTAATTTCTCTTTCTGCTACTGCATTATTAGCGTATAGAAAGTCAACTGATTTTTGTGTATTGATTTTGTATCCTGCAACTTTGCCATATTCATTTATTATTTCTAAAAGTTTTTTTGGTGGATTCTTTAGAGTTTTCTTTCTATAAAATCATGTTATATGGACATAGTGACAGTTTCACTCTTCCTTCTCAATTTGGATCACTTTTCTTTCTTTTTCTTGCCTGATTGCTCTGGCTGGGACTTCCAATACTATGTTAAATAAGAGTGGTGAAAGTGGGCATTCTTTTCTCGTTCCTGTTCTTAGAAGGATGGCTTTCAGTTTTTCTCCATTGAGGATGATATTAGCTGTGGCTTTGTCAGTTATGGCCTTTATTATGTTGAGGTACTTTCCTTCTTTACCCATTTTATTCAGAGATTTTTATCATAAATGGATCCTGTGGCTTGTCAAATAGTTTCTATGCCTCTATTGATATTATCATGTGATATTTTTTTCTTCATTTTCTTAATGTGGTGTATCATGTTGATTGATTTGCAGATGTTGAACCATCCTGGATCCCCAAGAGTAAATCCCACTTGATCATGGTGTATGATCTTTTTAATGCGCTGTTGTTTCGATTTGCTAGTATTTTGTTGAGGATTTTTTCATAAATATTCATCAGTGATATTGACCTATAATTTTCTTTTTCTGTGTTGCCCTTGTCTGGTTTTGGTATCAGGGTAATTTTAGCTTCCTCGAATGAGTTAGGAAGCTTCCCCTCCTATTCAATTTTTTGGAAGCGTTTGAAAAGGATAGCCATTAAGTCTTCTTTGAATATTTGGTATAATTCACCAGGGAAGCCATCTGGTCCTGGACTTTTATTTTTTGGGTAGTCTTTGATTGCTGTTTCAATTTCTTTACTGATTATTGGTCTATTAAAATTCTCTATTTCTTCTTAATTCAGTTTTAGAAGATTGTATGGTTCTAAGAATTTATCCATTTATCTAGATTATCCAATTTGTTGGCATATAGCTTTTTGTAATATTCTGTCATAATCTTTTGTATTTCTAAGGTGCCTGTTGTAATTTCTTCTTTCACTTCTGGCTTTATTTACTTGAGCCCTCTGTCTTTTTGTTGGTGAGTCTAGCTAAAGGTTTGTTGATTTTGTTTATCTTTTCAAAGAACTAGCTCTTCATTTCATTGATTTTTTTTATTTTTTCTTTTTTTTGGACGATTGGCCCTGAGCTAACATCTGCCAATTCTCTTCTTTTTGCTGAGGAAGACTGGCCTTGGGCTAACATCCATGCCTTTCTTCCTCCACTTTATATGGGACGCCGCCACAGCATGGCTTGACAAGCACTGCCTCTGTGCGTACCTGGGATCCGAACCGGCGAACCCCAGGCTGCCACAGCAGAGTGTGCTCACTTAACCATTTGCGCCACTGGGCCGGCCCCTTTTCTATTGTCTTTTTAGTCTCTATTTCATTTGTTTCTGATCTGATTTATATTATTTCTTTCCTTCTACTGACTTTGGCTTTGTTTGTTCTCTTTCCAGTTCCTTTAGGTGCACTATTAGATTGTTCATTTGAGATTTTTCTTGTTTGTTGAGGTATACCTGTATTGCTGTAAACTTCCCTCTTAGAACCACTTTTGCTGTATCCCATAAATTTTGGCATGTTGTATTTTCACTTTTCTTTGTCTCCATGGATTTTTTGTTTTCTCCTTGATTTCTTTGTTGACCCAGTCATTATTCAGCACCATTTTGTTTAAGCTCCATGTATAAGTGGCTTTTCTGATTTTATTCCCATTGTTGATTTCTAGTTTCACACCACTGTGTTCAGAAAAGATGCTTCGTATTATTTCAATATTCTTAAATTTATCGAGACTTGTTTTATAGCCTAACATGTGATCTATCCCAGAGAATGTTCCATGTGCATTTGAAAAGAATGTGTACTCAGAAGTTTCTGGGTGGAATGTTCTGTATATATCTACTAAATCCATCTGGTGTAATGTGTTATTTAAGGCCAACGTTTCCTTATTCATCTTCTGTTTGGATGGTCTATCCATTGGTGTAAGTGGAGTGTCAAAGTCTCCTACTATTATTGTTTTACTGTCTATTTCTCCTTTTATGTCTGTTGACAATTACTTTATATATTTAGGTGTTCCTGTGTTGGATGCATAAATATTTACAAATATTATGTCCTCTTGTTGGATTGTTCCCTTGATCATTATGTAGTACCCTTCTTTGTCTCTTATTACAGTTTTTATTTTAAAGTCTATTTTGTTTGGTATAAGCATTGCTACTCCAGCTTTCTTTTCATTGCCATTTGCATGGAGTATCTTTTTCCATCCCTTCACTTTCAGTTTGTGAGTGTTTTTAGGTGTGAACTGTGTATCTTATATGCAGCATATATATGGTTCTTGTTTTTTCATCCAATCAGCCACTCTGTGTATTTTTATTGGAGCGTTTAGTCCATTGACATTTAAAGTATGTAATTATAAGTATGCACTTATTGCCATTTTGTTACTTTTCTTCCGGGTGTTTTAGTAGTTCTTCTCTGTTCCTTTCTTCTCTTTCCTTGTGGTTTGATGGCTTTCTTTAGTATTATGTTTGGGTTCCATCCTCTTAATTTTATGTTTATTTATTATAGGTTTCTGGTTTGTGATTACCATGAAGTTAATATATAATGACCTTTGTATATAGCAATCTGTATTAAGTTGATGATCTCTTTAGTTTGACCTCTTGCTAATGGCTTTACACTTTTACTCCCATCCTCCCACATTTTATGTTTTTGATATCATTTCTAACATCTTCTTTTCTGTGTATGTGTCCATTACCCCCATGTCCTGTAAATAGATAATTTTACTACTTTTGTCTTCTGACCTTCATATTAGCTTCATAGGTGGTTGGTCTGCTACCATTACTGTTTATTTGCCTTTTATCAATGATTTTATTGCTTTTTTTTTTGATAATTTTCTTATTCCTATTTGTGTCTTTTGTTTCCCACTTAAATAAGTCCCATTAGCGTATCTCGTAATGCTAGTTTCTTGGTGATAAGCTCATTTAGTTTTTGCTTGTCTGGGAAATTCTTTATGTCTCCTTCAATTCTGAATGATAACTTTACCAGGTAGAATATTCTTGGCTGTAGGTCTTTTCCTTTCAGCATATTAAATATATCATACCACTCCTTTCTATCCTGTCAGGTTTCTGCTGAGAAGTCAGCTGATAGCCTTATGGGGTTTCCTTGTATATAACTTGTTGCCTTTCTCTTACGGCTTTTAGGTTTATCTCTTTATCTTTGATTCTTGACATTTTAATTATAACATGTCTTGATGTGGGCCTCTTTGGGTGTATCTTGTTTGGTGCTCTCTGCTTTCTGTACCTGGATGTCTGTTTCCTTCCTTAGGTTAGGAAAGTTTTCAGCTATTATTTCTTCAAAGATATTCTTTGCACCTTTGTCTCTCTCTTCTCCTTCTGGGACACCTATGATATGGATGTTAGTGCACTTGATATTGTCCCTGAGCTCCCAAAGACTGTCGTCATTCTTTTTAATTCTTTTTTCTTTTATCTGTTCAGCTTGGGTGATTTCCTCTAGTCCTTCATCCACCTTGTTGATCTGTTCTTCTGTGTCATCTGCTCTGCCATTGAGTCCCTCTAGTGAATTTTTCATTTCCAGTATTTTATTCTTCATTTGATTGGTTCTTTTTTATAGTTTCCAATTTTTTGATTGAAGTTTTCACTGGGTTCATACATTCTTCTACCAAGATCAGTGAGCATCCTTATGACTTTTTGTTTGAACTCTTTATCAGATAGATTATTTCTGTTCAATTTAGTTCTTTTTCTGAGGTTTTGTCCTGTTTTCTTACTTGGAACGTAGTCCTTTGTCTCCTCCCTTTGCCTCTTTCTCTGTGCTTAGATCTATGTATTAGGTAGGTCAGCTACACCTCCTGATCTTGGAGAGGTGGCCTTATGTAAGTGATGCCTTATGAGGCCCAACACTGTGCTTCTCTCTAGTCACCAGTTCCAAATGTTCCAAAAGTGTCCCTCATGTGAGCTATGTGTGTCTTTCTCTTTTGACAGGTTTGCTCTTGTTGCAGGTGCCCAGAGAGGCTAAGCTGTCTCCGTAGCTGGCTGGTTGTAATGCTCAGCTGTGTGTGGCTGCTATGGACCCTTCTGTCAGTGTATCAGGCCTGGTGAGCCCCAGCACAGTTGGTTGCAAGGTCTGATAGCGTGTTCCTATTGCAGTTTTTCTGTTAAGTGAGTAGGCCCCTGTTATGAGAGGTTTGGGGATTCGATCGGAGGTGTAAAAGACACTTTCCACTCCAAACAAATGGACTGAAGGTATATTTTATTATATAGAGGATAGTAAAGGCGATAGTCCGCAAACAGATCCGAATAGGTCAAATAATAAGAGGGAAAAAACACCAGCTCGACTGGAAAGGGAAAACATCCACATCGGCTGAGATAGCAACAGATCCGAATAGGTCATATAATAAGAGGGAAAAATATCAGATCGATCGGAAAGATCGACTGCAGGGAAATGACACAAATCACCGGAAAGAGAAACACCAGGTTGACCGAAAAGAGAACACATCAAATCAGTTACTTCACAGTAAATCAATTACTCACAACATCCACGCCCCACTGCCGGGAGAGCCCTGTCAATCGACGCGGCTGGGCAAGGATCACACATCCTGGGCAAGGTGTCCCTTCCACAGGTGGAACTCTCACCAGGTCTCAGCTTCCAGCAGTTTATATAAGCAGTTACAGAGTTTACAGAGCAAGCATCTAGTGTTCCCATGCACAAAACAGTTATCAGTGGCGTACGTGCACTGAGCCCCTTGGCTAACGTCCCAGCCCAGTGGTTGTGTACGTGCATTGTTTTTTTTGGTTATCGTCTTAGCCTGGCACAGATGGCCAGTCCATCCCGTGCTACGACGCTCCAAGAGCCTTGAACTGTTACAACTTGCAACTTCCTCTGTGGGAGAAAGGCCAGTTCCCACCACACAGAAAGAAGCTTTGCATTTCTTTGTGTGCTGGTGGCTATAGGTCAATGGAGCGGCCAAACATGGCTGTACTCATGTCAAGACAGCCCCTAGCATGGTTGGTTGCTAGGTTCAGAGGCTTACAATTGCTGTAGGCTTCCTGCTTGCAAGGCTGTTGTCAGCCCTCTTGGGATTGCATCCGAGTGGAGCTGGCTCAAGGTATGGGAGCACCCAATGGTTTGAGGCTTTGGAAGGTGGGGCTGATCCCCTATTTGGCTGTTTGAGAAGCACAAGTCTGCTGCAGCTGACAAGCCCCACTTCCCACAGGGCCACATACCCCTTCAACACAGTGTTGCATGTGTGCACACTGACCCACTGAAGCAGACCCAGTCGCCCCACTGTTGAGTTCCCACACACTCCTACCAATGCCCCACACACTCCACCTGCTCCTAGTGCATGCCATGCCCCAGAGAGGCAGACCCACTCACCCAACTGTAGTGGTTCCAGGCACCCCACATATGTGGACCCACAAGTTGTCTGAGGGCTTGCTGTTGGGTGGGACCAGTCCCTAGGGTGGTCTGCCTGCCCTGGCTGAGCTGGATTAAATCAGTGCTCTAGTAGGTGGGTCAGACCCCTATGCTTACAGGCCAGGGGAAGAACTCCAATGTCATCTGCCAGTGTCTATGTCAGTGTGCCTGTACTAGGCACAATAATGACTGCTGCCAATGTGTCAGTCCCTGGAGAGGTCTCACCCCTCACCGAGATGCACCCAGAACCTAGAAAGTGAGTCTCTCTTCACCAAAAGTCTGTGCACCTTTCTTTCTGGTGATTTTAGGTTGCTTTATGAAACAGGTGAATTTGTGCATGGGCCCTTGAAGAGCAGCGTTTTTTCCTCTTATTTCAGATAGCTTTTCTAGGGGTATTCCCTGTTGTTGTTAATAGCCAGCAAAGCCAGATATTATGACATTCATCTTTGTTGTGATATTATGACACTCATCTTTGTTGTGCTGAGTCCAAAAGCTGCTTATTGTGGTAAAGTTCCCCTTCTCAGATCCCCCACTCCTCCAGGGATGACCTTGTTCATACCTTAGGATTGTTTCCAGCCAGCCGTGAAGTGCTGTGGCTCACCAGGGTGGCTTTTTTTCTCTCCAGAGAGGAATTTCTGCCTCTTCCACCTCAGTCAGCATTGTCCCTTATTGCAGGTGTTCTTTTTATCCACTTTTCAGTTCTCTCTCATGGGTAATTATTAAAGAGTAGTTGTAAATTTGTTGTGTCATGTGAGGAGGTGAGTTCAGAGTCCTTCTACACCACTATCTTGACACCATCTCTTATATACTCTATTTTTAATTGCTTTTTCTAATAAGAAATTATTTTACTTTGCAAGTTTCACATATATAGGTCTCATCTGATTTCATCAACTGAGGCAGCTTTTACTTCAACTATATCTGAGAATCATTAAGAAACATGAACTACCAAACAAAAGATCATATTGGGTATTAGAAATATTAACTAATTTAAATCCCTGATTATATTAGTTTGCTAGATCTGCCATAACTAAATACCACAGACTGGGTGGCATAAACAACAGAAATTTATTTTCTCACAGTTCTGGAAGCTTGAAGTTGAAGAGAAAGGTGTCATCAAGGCTGGTTTCTCTTGAGGCCTGTCTCCCTAGCTTGTAGTTATCCATCTTCTCACTATGTCCTCTCATGGTCTTTCCTCTGTGTATGCACATATCTAGTGTCTCTTCCTCTTCTTATAAGGAGGCCAGTCATATTGAATGAGGGCCCATGCTTATGACCTCATTTAACCTTAACTACTTCTTTAAGGGCCCTATCTCCAAATACAGTCAGACTTCAACATATGAATGTGAGACAAACACAATTTAGTCTATAGCACTGATTTTCCAATAGATATTGTTTCACAGAACTAATGTTCAAAGGAATGCACTTTAAAAATCCTTAATGTTATACACACTTTGAATTTATACTGAATTGATTTCACAGTAAATAATTTAACAACCTGTAAGCACTACCTGGATGTAGCCAGTGTGTTAGGCTTTATAGATTTAAAGTAAATAAGACCAGGGTCTTAGCCTCAATACTACTCTCAGAAATAAATGCAAGACATAGAACTCTAAATATATTTTGATAATTAGGGATGTTTCCCTGGTTTCAATCAATAACTTTCTCAGACATTTGTCATATTATGCATAAATAGAGAAAAGGTATAGAATTCTTTATGTGTAAATATTGTGGAATAAATGGAGTCCTTAGAAACAATGGCAAATTTTTAACTCTATCATCTTTAACAGACTTTTCTTTAGCTGTACCTTCATTTACATATGTTCTTGTATTCTCTCATGTTCCTTAGGTAATTTTGAATGCACTATGAGTATAATTTCATTTTTATTCCAGTAACTTTATTGAGATCATAATGGCTAATAACATTGTGAAATTCTGGGTGTATATTATTGTTTATCAATTTCTGAGTAGACTTCGTCGTGGATAAAGAAAATCTGTTTTCTTTATCCATGCATTTGTTATATTCCACATATGAGTGAAATCATGCCGTGTTTGTCTTTCTCTGCCTGGCTTATTTCACCTAACAGCATACACTCAAGCTCCATGTTGTTGCAAATGGGACGATTTTGTCTTTTTTTGTGGCTGAATAGTATTCCATTGTGTATATACACCACATCTTCTTTATCCAGTCATCAGTTGATGGGCACTTGGGTTGCTTCCATGTCTTGGCTTTAGTGAATAATGCTGAAATGAACATAGGAGTGCATAAGTCTCTTCGAATTGTTGATTTGAAGTTCTTTGGATACATACCCACTAGTGAGATAGCTGGATCATATGGTACTTCTATTTTTAATTTTTTGAGAAATCTCCATACTGTTTTCCATAGTGGCTGTACCAGTTTGCATTCCCACTGGCAGTGTATGAGTGTTCCCTTTTCTCCACATCCTCTCCAATATTTGTTGTTTTTTTATTTTGTAATTATAGCCATTCTGACCAGTGTAAGGTGATATCTCATGGTTGTTTTGATTTGCATTTCCCCATTAATTAGTGATGTTGAACATCGTTTCATGTGTCTGTTGGCCATCTGTCTATCTTCTTTGGAAAAAGTGCTTGTTCATATCCTCTGCCTATTTTTTGATTGGGTTGTTTGATTTTTTGTTGTTGAGTTGAATGAGTTCTTTATATATTTTGGAGATCAACCCCTTGTAGGATAGGTGACTTGCAAATATTTTCTCCCAGCTGGTGGGTTCTCTTTTTGTTTTGTTCATGGTTTCCTTTGCTTTGCAGAAGCTTTTTAGCGTGATGTAGTCCCATTTGTTAATTTTTTCGTTTCCCTTGCCCTATCAGACATGTTATTTGAAAAGATGCTGCTAAGATCAATGTCAAATAGTGTACTGACTATATTGTCTTCAAGGAGTTTTATAGTTTCAGGTCTTACATTCAAGTCTTTAGTACATTTTGAGTTAATTTTTGTGTATGGTATAAGGTAATGGTCTAATTTCATTCTTTCACATGCGGCTGCCCAGTTTACTGAGCACCATTTATTGAAGAGATTGTCCTTTCTCCATTATATGTTCTTCACTCCTTTGTCAAAGATTAACTGTCCATAGATGTGTGGTTTTATTTCTGGGATTTCAATTCTTTTTCATTGAATTGTGAGTCTGTTTTTGTGCCAGTGCCAAGCTGGCACTATATATACAAGCTGGCATGTTGACTATAGCTTTGTAGTATATTTTGAAGTCAGAGATTGTGATGCCTGCAGCTTTGTTCTTTTTCTCAGGATTCCTTTGGCTATTTTGGGTCTTTTGTTGTTCCACATAAATTTTAGGATTCTTTGTTCAATTTCTGTGACGAGTGTCATTGGGATTCTAATTGGGATGTGCAGATTGCTCTAGGTAGTATGGACACTTTAACTATGTTGATTCTTCTGACCCATGAGCATGGAATATTTTTCCATTTATTTGTGTCTTCTTCAGTTTCTTTCAATAATGTCTTATAGTTTTCCATGTATAGGTCTTTCATCTCTTTGGTTAAGTTTATTCCTAAATACTTTATTCTTTTTGTTGCAATTGTAAATGGGACTGTACCCTTGATTTCTCTTTCTGCTAGTTCATTGTTAGTGTATAGAAATGCAACTGATTTTTGTAAGTTGATTTTGTACCCTGCAACTTCCCTGTAGTCGTTGATTATTTCTAATAGTTTCTGATGGATTATTTAGGATTTTTCTATATATAGGATCATGTCACCTACAAACAGTGAGAGTTTCATTTCTTCCTTTCCAATTTGGATTCTTTTTATTTCTTTTTCTTCCCTAATTGCTCTGACCAAAACCTCCAATACTATGTTGAATAGGAGTGGTGAGAATGGACACCCTTGTCTTTTTCCTATTCTCAAAGGGATGGTTTTCAGTTTTTCACCATTAAGTGTGATGTTGGCTGTGGGTTTCTCACGTATGGCCTTTATTATATTGTGGTACTTACCTTCTATAGGCATTTTATTGACAGATTTTATCATAATTGGATGTTGGATCTTGTCAAATGCTTTCTCTACATCTATAGAGATGATCATGTGGTTCTTATTCATCATTTTGTTAATGTGGTGTATCAGATTGATTCATTTATGAATGTTGAACCATCCCTGCACCCCCAGGATAAATCCCACTTGACCATGGTGTATGATCCTTTTAATGAATTTCTGTATTCAGTTGGCCAATATTTTGCTGAAGATTTTAACAACTATGTTCATTAGTGATATTGGCTTGTAATTTTCCTTGTATTGTCCTTGTCTGGTTTTGGTATCAGGATAATGTTGGCCTCATAGAATGAGTTAGGAAGTGCTCCATCTTCTTTGATTTTTTGGAATAGTTTGAGAAGGATAGGTATTAAATCTATGAATGTTTGATAAAATTCTCCAGAGAAGCCATCTGGTCCCGGACACATGTTTTTTGGGAGCTTTTTGATTACTATTTCAATCTCTTTACTTGTGATTGGTCTGTTCATATTCTCTACTTTTTCTTGATTCAGTTTTGGGAGGTTGTCTAAGTCTAAGAATTTATCCATTTCTTCTAGGTTATCCAATTTGTTGGTGTATAATTTTTCATTGTCTTATAATCATTTGTATTTCTGCAGAATGTGTTGTAATTTCTCCTCTTTCATTTCTAATTTTATTTATTTGAGCCTTCTCTCTTCTTTTCTTGGTGGGTCTAGCTAAGGGCTTGTCAATTTTGTTTATCTTCTCAAAGAACAAGCTTTTATTTTCATTAATCCTTTCTACTGTTTTTTTAGTCTCTATTTCATTTATTTCCCCCTGATTTTTATTATTTCCCTCCTTCTGCTGACTTCAGGCTTTCTTTGTTCTTCTTTTTCTAGTTCTGTTAGGCATAGTTTAAGGTTACTTATTTGAGATTTTTCTTGTTTGTTGAGGTGGGCCTGTATTGCTATGAATTTCCCTCTTGAGACCACTTTTGCTTTATCCCATAGGAGTTGCTATGTTATATTTTCATTTTTTGTTTGTCTCTAGGTATTCTTTAATTTCTCCTTTGATTTCTTCATTGATCCAATGGTTATTCAGTAGCATGTTGTTTAGTCTCTGCATATTTCTGAATTTCCCAGTTTTTTTCTTATAATTAGTTTCTAGTTTCATAGCACTGTAGTCAGAAAAGAGGCTTGGATGATTTCAATCTTCTTAAATGTATTGAGGTTTGCCTTGTTTCCCAACATATCGTCTATCTTTGAGAATGATGCATGTGCACTTGAGAATAATGTGTATTCTGCTGTTTTTGGATGGAATGTTCTGTATATATCTATTAAATCGATCTGATCAAATGATTCATTTAAATACACTATTTCCTTGTTGATTTTTTGTCTGGATGATCTATTGACGTAAGTGGGGTGTTGAGGTCCCCTGCTATTATTGTGTTGTTGTTAATTTCTCTCTTTAGTTCTGTTAATAGTTGCTTTATGTATTTTGGTGCCCCTGTGTTAGGTACATATATATTAATGTGTTATGTCCTCTTGGTGGAATGTCCCTTCTATCACTATATACTGCCCCTCTTGGTCTCTCATTGTCTTTTTTAACTTGAAATCTGTTTTGTCTGATATAAGTATAGCAACACTTGCTTTCTTTTGTTTGCCATTAGCTTGGAGAATCATCTTCCATCCCTTCACTCTGAGCCTGTGTCTGTCTTTAGAGCTGAGATGTGCTTCCTGGATGCAGCATATTGTTGGATCTTTGGATCTTGTTTCTTAATCCATCCAGCTACTCTGTGCCTGTTGATTGGAGAATTCAATTCATTTACATTTAGAGTGATTATTGATATATGAGGGCTTAATACTTCCATTTTATCTCTTGTTTTCTGGTTGATCTATGTTTCCATTGTTCCTCTACCTTTGTATTTCTGACTGCCATTTCATTTTGGTAGTTTTCCGAGGAGGTTTTCTCAGTTTGCTCTCTTTTTGTGAACTGTGGCTCTGCTCTGATTTTTTGTTTAGTGGTTATGGTGAAGTTTGTATGAAATATCTTATAGATGAAATAGTCCATTTTCTCATAGCCTGTTATCCCCATTAGCCTAAGCTGGTTCCATCCGCTACCTCTTCCCCTTCTGAATTATTGTTACAAATTATTCTGTTTTTAATGCTGTGAGTTTGTGACTAAGTTGAAGTGTTTATAGTTATTTTTGATGCTTTCCTTCATTTTGTCTTTAGGTTATAACTGAGTATTTGTTTCCCTGTCCTGATAGGGAACAGCAGTTTTCTGATTTTGTCTGTCTAATTATCTCCTTGCTCAAAGCTTTGTAGGCTTTTGCTTTTTTGTTTGTGGTGTGAGCAGATCTTTAATTATTTCTCATGGGAGAGGTCTAGTGGCAATGAACTCCCTCAGCTTTTGTTTATCTGGGAAACCTTTTATTTCTCCATTGTATCTGAATGAAAGTTTTGCTGGATAGAGTATTCTTGGCTGAAAGGTTTTGTCTTTTAGTATTTTGAATATATGGTTCCATTCTCTCCTAGCCTGTAGAGTTTCTGCAGAGAAATCCACTGAAAGCCTGCTGGAGTTCATTTGTATGTTATTTTCTTTTGTCTAGCTGACCTTAATATTTTTTCTTTGTCATTGACTTTTGCCACTTTTACTATTATATGCCTTGGGGAAGGTCTTTTAGCGTTAATGTAATTAGGCATTTTATTGGCTTTGTGTATTTGTAAATCTGGTTCCTTCTCCCGGTTTTGGAAGTTCTCGGCTATTATTTCTTTGAACAAGCTCTCTGCTCCTTTCACCCTCTCTTCTCCCTCTGGAATATCTATAATCCTTATGTTGTTTTTCCTAGTTGAGTTGGATATTTTTCAAAGAATTCCTTTATTTTTTTTAAATCTTATTTCTGTCTCATCCACTGTAGCATCTTTTCTATACTTTGTTCCTCTAAATCACTAATTCTTTCCTCCATAACATCAGTTCTATTCTTTAAGGGTTCTAGATTGTTTTTTCATTGATTACGTTTTTTGTATCCCAAATTTATGCTTGTTTTTTTTTTTTTTATAGTTTCAGTCTCTTGGTTGAAAAAGTTCATTTTATTCCTGAGCCTACTGCACTGTTTTTCTGTGTTCTCTTGTAACTTGTTGAGTTTCTTTATGACAGCTATTTTGAATTCTCTGTCATCTAGATTGTAAATTTCTGTGCCTTCAGGGTTAGTTTCTGGTGAATTGCCATTTTCCTTCTGGTCTGAACTGTTACTGCAGTTTCTCATGGTGTTTTACGAACTAATCTTTTGTCAGGGCATTTGTGGTAGTATTAGGTCACAGATTCCACCTGCTACTTCTAAGGGGAACAGGAGCAGAATTTTTGGTCCCACTCTGTCTGCTGGAAGTTGTGTGGGTACTGTGGGCACTTGCACTGGCCTGAAGAGCATTCAATTACTTGTGCAGACTTTGCTTTGTGGGTGGGGCATCTTGTGGTGACCCAGCCAGGCCCACTCTTTGGGGCCACAGGTACACGGTGGGCTCTCCACCCCTTCCAGCAAAGCAATCACCAGTGGGCTAAGGGCTGCCACTGTCTCTTTCTAAAGTCTCTCCGGGACATATTCCATTCCCACTTTTGGGGCACTTGCACCAGGCTGGAAAGCAGTACTGTGTGTCCACAGGGCTGTGGGGTGGGGGTAGGAAGTACTCACCTATCTCCACCACTTTCCAGTTGGTCAGTCCATCCACCCTCAGATGTATAGCTGCATGTGTCTCTCAGGCATCCTGTTGTGCTGTGTAGGCTTCTTCTGTTGGTCAATAAATGTCTATTTAATTGTAGTTCTAAAGGCAGAGAGACAAAGGGAAGAGCTCACTCCGCCATGTTGCTGATGTCACCTAAATCTCTATAATTTCATTTTTGATGTCATAATAAAAATAACTAAAGCAAATGGTTAAAAAATTTAGATGGAACAAATGTATATATAATGAATGATAATTGATTTCATAGTTCTCTTATGTAAACACTATTAATTTTACTTGTCTTTACATCAATATACTGTCTATGCATTATCAAACATGAGTATTCATATATATATTTTTTCTCTTTTTACCAATAGGAGCAATTACTAAATATTCATTTTTGCCTTTTTTTTCCACCTAATGTAGATTTTACATATTTCCACACAACATTTTAAAATCTATATTATTCTTTATATTGACTTAACAATATTCATTTGAATGGAGGTAACAAATCATTGAACTAATCTTGTGCTAAGAGCTACTTGGGTTGTTCCAGTTCTGGTATTACAAAAAACTTTGCCCTAAACTTATTGTACTTATATCTATGCCAAAATATCCTCTAAAATTGTTGAACCATGTAGCCTTTATCCTCAGACATTTTCTAAGGTAGGTAGCAATTATTCCATTTTCATTTGGGCTCTGTATCTTATTGACCTATAACTGTTCTGGCATTTTAGGGAATTTAAGCTTTTTTTCTATAATATGCTTCACAAATATATTTTTAAGCCCTTCAATTGACTTAAGGATTTTAAACTAATTTATATGGATATAAAAATATTTTTTAAATATTTTATTTATCTACTTATTGCTGAGGAAGAATCACCCTGAGCTAACATCTGTGCAGTCTTCCTCTATTTTGTATGTGGGTCACCATTACAGCATGGCCACTGACAAGTGGTATAGGTCCATGCTGGGGAACCAAACCCGGGCTGCCAAAGAAGAGTGTGCCAAACTTAACCTTTAGGCCACAGGGTCTGCCTCTTTTTATATATTTTAAAATATTATGCATGTACTTTCAAATTTTAGAAAATATCTTACCAATAAAAAAGTGTATAAAATGTAAGTGTACAGTTGAAAGAAAAAAAAAACAAACTTCTGTATGCCCTATAACCAAATTAAGAAATAGATTGTTGCCGGTATCTTATAAATGCCCTTCTTTCAATGGAAACCACAGGCCTGACTTTGGTGAACATTGTCTTAGAAATTTTATGTCTGCCATCTATATATGATTCCCTCATCACTTTATTGTTTACTTTTGTGAATATTATACAAATAAAAGCATAGATTTGTTACTTATGCTCAATACTCTTTTGGAGATGCAATCATGTATTTTCTTTTTTTTTAAGCTCTATAGGTAGCATTCCATTGTGTGACTACACCATGACATTATGCGGATGGACAACTGGCTGTTAACAGTTTTTTGTATAATGTATGAACCTTCTTGTGTATGTGTCCTATTGTGTAAGAGCAATAGTATCAATAAAGTATAAACTACTTATATTTTTTCCCCTACTAGGTAATTTCAGACTTTTCTCAAAAATTTATACTTAACCAAGATATACAAATTTAAACTTTAACCAACAGGGCATTTTAGCCCCCGTTGCTCCACATCCTTACTCAGTGTATCATTGAATGACTTTCATTAACGGTTGCGTTGAGATTAAATTAACATACGATAAAATTCACACATTTTAAGTGTACAACATGAAGCATATTTACAAATATCTGCAACTGTGACCATGTTCTAATTTTATAATCCCAAAAAGAAATGAATGATATTTTTGTTTTGTCAATCTGATTGGTCTGAAATTATATCTTATGTTTCATTTAGATTTCTTTGATTATCACCGAGATTGAGTAACTTTTCATATTTTAAGGGCCATTTCCATTTCTTTTTCAGTGAATATCCTGCTCATGGCTTTTGTTCATTTTTTTCTAATGAGTTTGCTTTTGTTTTCATTATTGACTCAATAAATTCTTTATATATTCTAGATCAGCCTTTGTCCGTTTTATGTATTACAGATATCTTCTAGCAGTTTATAATATGTTTCTCATTCTCTTAAATATCATATGATGACTTTCATGTTTTAAATGTAATGGAGTTAATTAACCATTTCCTTTATGCACCTGAGGAAATCCTTTCTTACTATGAAAGCATAAAGGTTTTCTTTTATATTGTCTTCAAAGAGCTGTGGTTTTGCTTTTCCCTTGAAGGTTTTAATCTACTTAGTATTTTATTTTTGTGTGTTTTGTAGATTGGGGTCAATTAGTTTTCTTTTTACTTTTCTTCTTTTACTATTCCTCCTTCTTCCTTGCCTCCTTCTCTCTCTATTCTCTCTTCTCCTTTCTTTCTTCCTACTCTTGGACAGTGATAAGGAGTTGTACCATCACCATTTATTCAAGGTGCCTTCTTTTCTCTACAGATCTGCAACGTTTGCTTTGCCATTCAGAAATTTTATTACCTAAGTAGTTTTGCTTCTATTCCTTACCTTACTTGTTTTCTTCTATATTGGTTCTTTTTTTCTAGCTTTATTGAGAAATAATTGACATGTAACATTGTGTAAGTTTAAAGTGTGCAACAGGGTGACTTGATACACACATATATATATAGTGAAGTGGTTGCCACAATAACGTTAGTTAATACAGCAGTCACCTCACATAATTACTTTTTTTCTGTGGTTAGAATATTTAATATCTACTACATTAACAGCTTTCAAGTATGTAATACAATATTGTTAACTACAGTATCCATGCTTTCCATTAAATCCCCAGAACTTATTCATCTTTTAACTGGAAGTTTGTACCCTTTGACCATCATCTTCCTATTTCCCCCACCCCCAGACACTGGTAACCAACATTCTACTCTCTGTTTCTATGAGTTTGTCTTTTATTTAGATTCTACGTACCAATGAGATAATACAATATTTGTTTTTCTCTGTCTGACTTATTTCACTTAGTACAAGTCACTCAAGATTCATTCATTACATTGCAAGTGGCAAGATTTCCTTTTTTCATGTGGTTGAATAATAATATTCCATTGTATACGTGTATGTATACATATGTGTGTGTGGCTGTGTGTTTTACCCATTTCTCCAGAAGTACTACTCACGGACTGTAGCTAGGAGGGGCAGGAGCTGAATATAGGGCCCTTTTAGGATCTCAGACAGCATAGACAGGAGCGTCTCCTACTTGGTCTCCGGGCAGGCAGGTCTGCTGGAAGACTGTAGCTGTGATGGGCTTGGAGCTATGTACAGGGATCTTTCAAGATCTCCTGGGGTGCAGTCAAGAGTGTCTCCTGCCTCATCTCTGTACCAGCACACCTGCTTAAGGACTGTGGCTGAGACGGGCTAGAGCCCAGGTGTAGGGCCCTTTCAGAATCTACAGTCTGACTGAGTTTGGCAGGCCTGCTTTTGAGGGCTCTCAGACCTGGCTAAGACGGGCTGGAGCCAGTTCATTGGCCACTTCAGGGTTCATAGTCAGGACCAAGGTCTGTATGTCTATAGCAGACACACAGGTGGATACAACTCCTCCTGGGTCCCTTTGTGTGTGGTGCTGGTGATGGAACCAAAGTGAAAAGGGCTGTATGTGAGTTCTTAGATCTGTTTCCAAGTCTGTAGCCAGGCCACAGTCTGTGAGTCAACTACCTGGTCGCAAGCCTGCCTTCATAGTCTTGGACTGCACCAGGGTTTCACAACCTCCTACCTTGATCCTAAAGCTCCCACACAGGCGCATTTGTCTATGGAAGATGTCAAATTATTGTTGTTAAGGGGGAATACAAGGGACATCTTATTAGGTCACCTTGCTAATGATTAGTTCTTGATATCTGGAAGGATAATAACCTCTCTCTTTGTATCTCTTCTTCTAGAGTACCTTAATTATTCTTAGCTCTTTGCTCTTCTATATAGATTTTAAAATCACATGTAAAATTCTACAAAAATTGCTGAGTGTCATGAAACTTGGGATTTTGAGATTTTAGTAAGAATTACAATGAATCCATAGATTGATTTGGGGAGAATGGACATCTTTATGAATTTTCATCTTCCTATTCATGAATATAATAGCTCTATTTATTTTTCTATAATGGATTTCAATAATATTTTATGATTCTAATCATAAATAGTTTATACAACTCATAAAATTATTCAAAAATTTTTAAGTTGAAGCATACATTTTAATTATATTTTCTTTTGTTTATGCCCAGAAATTGCAGTTGCTAGTTATATTGTTTTTTGGCTATCAAAATTATTAAACTCTCATATTCATTCTAATGATGAATATACAGGGAGTCTCAGCTTACCTGGGCAGACACTCAGGAGCAGAGACTCAGAAGTGGAAATTGCTGCAAGAACCAGTGACTGGGTAAGAAAATCTGAATTGCAATTGACTAATTGCTGGAAGTTCAGCGTGGACAAGTCTGCGAGTTAAAAACTCCAGGAGGACCCAGTCATAGGGGTGTCCCCATAATATTTTACTAATGTTTTAATTCCAGGAGCTTGATCAATTTTCCACAGTAAATATCAAAGAAAAATCCCCTGCTTCCAGCTGGGGACGGGGAAAAGAAATTTTAAAATACACCAGGGCACTCTGTTCTTCTTAACAAGGTCAGCCCTCAGGGGAAACTAGTTAACCAGAGCATAACGTGCTAGGGTATGATCAGAGCCTAACTGACCTGGGGGAAGGGAAATACCCAACTCCAGCCCCCTCTAGACTACCGCATGGGCAAAGGGATATACCCGACTCCAGACCATCATGCCCTGTGTAAGGTGGGGAAGAAAGAAACTGAGAAACAGTTGTGAAGTTCACAGGCCAGAGGCATAACTAAATAAAATACTAAGACCGACTACTAAGACTGTAGAATTCTTCCCTTCCCCCCATAACTCACCACCACACTAATGAGCCACATTTACAATAGATCCTTTTACCCCGTGCATCATGTCTGGCTATCAAGAAAAAATTACAAGCATACCAAAAGGCAAAAACACAATTTGAAGAGACAGAACAATCATCAGAACCAGAGATGGCAAAGATGTTGGAATTATCAAACCAAGAGTTTAAAACAACTCCGATTAATATGCTAAGGGCTCTGATGGATAAAGTAGGCAGCATGCAAGGACAGATGGGCTGTGTAAGCAAAGAGATGAAAGCCTAAGAAAGGATAGAAGCCGAGAGAATATTTCCTAATTCATTCTATGAGGCCAGCACTACCCAGATATCAAAACCAGACAAAGAGATTACAAGCAAAGAAAGCTACACATCAATATTTCTCATAAACATAAATGCAAAAATCCTCAACAAAATTTTAGAAAATTGAATACAGCAATGTATAAAAGGTATTATGCACCTCAAACAAGTAGAATTTATCCTAGTTGATTCAATATTCAAAAATCAATTAATGTAATCCATCATATCAGGAGGCTAAAAAAGAAAAATCACGTTCATATCAATAGATACAGAAAAAGCATTTGACAAAATCCAACTCCTATTCATGTTAAAATCTCTCAGTAAACTATGAATAGAAGGGAACTTCCTCAACTAGATATAGAATATCTACAAAAACCCTACAGCTAATATCATCTTCAATAGTGCAGAACTCAAAGCTTTCCCTCTAAGATCAGGTATAAGGCAACAATGCCCTCTCTCATCAGATCTTTTCTTCATTGTACTGAAAGTTCTAGCTAATGGAATAAGATAGGGAAAGGAAATAAAATGTGTACATATTGGAAAAGAAGAAATAAAACAGTCTTTGCAGATGACATGATCATTGATGTAGAAAATCTAAAAGAATCAACAAAAAAACCCTCCTGGAACTAATAAGCAATCATAACAAGATTACAATATATAAGAATAGTATAGAAAAGTCAATCACTTTCCTATATACCAGTAATGAACAAGTGGAATTTGAAAATAAAAACAAAATATCCTTTATATTAGCACCCCCAAACATGAAATACTTAGGTATAAATCTAACAAAATAAATAAAAACTCTGTATAAGGAAAACTACAAAACTCTGATAAGCAAAATCAAAGAACTAAATAAATGGACAAATATTCCATGTACATGGATAGGAAGAGTCAATATAGTCAAGATGTCAGTTCTTCCCAATTTGATCCAAGATTCAGTGCAATCCCAATCAAAATCCCCACAAGCTGGACTGCAAGATGGATACTGACAAACTGGTTCTAAACTTTACATGGAGAGGCAAAAAATTCAAAATAGCCAGCACAATATTTAAGGAGAAGAACAGAGTTGGAGGACTGACACTATCTGACTTCAAGATATACATACTATGAAGCTACAGTAATCAACACAGTGTGGTATTAGCAAAAGAATAGACACGTAGGTCAATGGAACAGAATAGAGAGCCCATAAATAGACTCACACAATATAGTTAACTAATCTTTGACAAAGAAACAAAGGCAAGACAATGGATAAGATAGTCTTTCCAACAGATGGTGCTGGAACAACTGAACATCCACATGCCAAAAAGTGAATCTAGACCAGACCTTACACCCTTCACAAAATTTAACTCAAAATGTATCATTGATCTAAATGCAAAACTATAAAACTCCTAGAAGATAACATAGGAGAAAACCTAGATGACCTTGGGTATGACAATGACTTTTAGATAAAATACCAAAGGCACAATCCATGAAAGACGTGATGGATAGGCTGGACTTTGTTAAAATTAGAAACTTCTGCTCTGTGAAAGACAATGTCAAGAGAATAAAAAGACAAGACACAGAATGGGAGACAATATTTGCAAAAGACATGTCTGATAAAGGCCTGTTATCCAAAATATTTAAAGAACTCTTAAAAGTCAACAATAAGAAAATATGAAACCTGATTAAAAAATGGGCCAAAGATATTAACAGACACCTCACCAAAGAAGATATACAGATGGCAAATAAGCATACAAAAAGATGCTCCACATCATCTGTCGAGAGGGAAATACAAATTACAACAATGAGATGCCACTACACATCTACTAGAATGGCCAAAATGTGGAACACTGATAATGACAAATGCTGGTGAGCTGTGGAACAGGAATTCTCATTTATTGCTAGTGGGAATGCAAAATGGTACAGCCACTTTGGAAGACACTGGTGGTTTCTTACAAAACTAAACATACTCTTACCATACTATTGGACTCCTCAGTATTTACTCAAAGGAGTTAAATAGCTATGTTCACACAAAAACTTGCACATGGATGTTTATAGCAGCTTTATTCATAATTGCCAAAACTTGTAAGCAGCCAAGATGCCCTTCAGGAGGGGAATAGATAAACTGTGGTACATCCAGACAAAGGAATATTATTTAGTGCTAAAAAGAAATGAGTTATGAAGCCATGAAAAGACATAAAAGAACCTTAAATGCATATTACTAAGTGAAAGAATTCAATCTGAAAAGGCTACATACTGTACGACATTGACTATATGAAATTCTGGAAAAGGCAAAACTATGGAGACAACAAAAAATCAGTGGTTGCCAGAGTGGGGTGGGGGGAGGGATGAATAGGCAGAGCACAGAGGATTTTTAGGTCATCAAAAATATTCTTTATGATATGATAATGATGGATACATGTCTTTATACCAAACCCACAGAATTTACAATACCATGAATTAATTATAATGTAAACTATGGACTTCGGGTGATTATGATGTTTCAATGTAGGCTCATCACTTGTAACAAATGTACCACTCTATGGGGGGATGTTGATAACAGGGGAGTCTATATGTGTGTGAGAACAAGGGTACATGGGAAATATCTCCACCTCCCCAACAACTTTGTTGTGATCTAAAAGTTGCTCTAAAAAATTAAAGTATTAATTTTTTAAAAATGACTCAGAAATTGTACATATTAGTTTCCCACATGCTTTGGGAAAGAAATTAATAAGCTAGGGACCCTACAAAAGTTGTCTCTAGTTATCAAACCAGCTAACAAGACTTACTTCTGAGAGATTGGTAACGTTCCCCACTGAAATTCCTTCCTGTCTATCTCACTTACATTAAGGCATTTTGCTGTAAATTCAGGCTACCTCTAAGAAATCTTTGAAATTAAAAGCCATCTTAGTAGACTTATCATGTAGGATTAAAATAATAGATCTAAACAATAACAATATGTACATGGAAGCTCAAATTTAATAGCCTATTTATTAATTACATATTATTTATCAACTGTGTTCATGACATATTGTGTGATAATACAATTACAGGAAAAAGGTTGGTGGTAAATTTTAATTCCATATTTTTATTTCATAATTCCTCAGTATAAGATTTAAAATGTCTTATGAAATTATTGATAAGTAACTTTTGCTCAATTTCATTCTCTTCACTTTTGATTGGCTTTATATTTGATACTATGCATCACTGCTTCAAATATAGAATTTTAGTGAATACTTTAAGCTAGATCTTTCTTAAAACATGGTCTACAGGTTATGAACAATAATTTCATCTAGCGAATTGGTAATCAAGGCAGGAAGTCACACGCATGGAACAAGACATCTAAAGGATGTAAACGTACTGGCATAGAAGCTGTGAGGTGATGTTCTCATCCAATCTCTGGCAACTTCAAGCTGAGTGTCCTTAGGAAATGTTTCTTCATTATCAAATTAATGCATTTGACTATATAACCTCAGACACATACTCAAATCCTACATTGTAATGACTCTAAAAAGAGGCTATCCAACTTGGGGTATATATGATCACCAATTTTGATTAGAATCCTTAAGAAAGGAGGATTCTCATCTGAGTTTTATTTTACTTTGATGTAAAACATGTTCTCTGCATGTAAAAATAGTTGACTTGGTCATTTGCAAATGCTTGTTCTTCTCTACAAGTCTCCTAATATTAATACTTAGAATTTGTCCCTTCCAAAAAACATCATTTAAAAGTAATACTAAAATAAGTGTGTGATATTTGCAAGGTGTATATGTGTACTTCATCTTCCAAAGGGGGTTGTATTGGGTATGAATTACTCAGGGAATTCCTACCAAGAAAATAGGGGCAAATCAATTGAATTGATGGGATTTAACTTAGGAAGATAAGAAAACTGATATTGGTGGGGTTCAACAATATGAGTGAACCAGAAACTGTAACAAGCTGGAAGGTAGAAATACATTCCAGAATGGAAATTAGAAAACCATTGAGATGTGATTTGGTGCTAATATGGTGGGGCTAATCTACCATCTGCCATTTAATTGGAGAGAAACAATGAGTATGAAATTCATCAGTACTTGGGATTGTGGTTAAATTATTCATTGAATTTTTGTGAAAGAATTTATTTGTTGAAAGAATATATTTTTGCGAATTTATTTTTATTGAATTTATTTTATTGAATTTATTTTTGTTTTACACATTACCGTCCTTTCAGACCCATTCTCTCTCCCTCCCTCCTTCCCACCTCTCTTTTTTCCTCCTTTTCTTCCATCCTACCTTCATTTTTTCCTTATCTCCCTCCTTCCTTCCTTAAATTCCTTCCTTTAAATTCCTCATTTCTTTTAAACTTAGACATGATAAGTAATCTAGAGGACCTAGATTTATTTTTTCCTTAATAGCACATCAGAATATTATTGGTACATTTTTTCCCCAGCAAACATATATGCTAATAACCTCCACCCAACTTGATTCTCTTTCTCTAGGAAGATCCACTACGTTATGTGAGACTATGGGGAAAGCAGAAATTTGGCTAATACGGACATATTGGGACTTTGAATTTCCTCGTCCATACTTACCTAATTTTGAGTTTGTAGGAGGATTGCATTGTAAACCTGCCAAACCATTACCTAAGGTAGGTCTAATACAGTAGAGGATGCTTTTATACCTTATAATAAAATCCTGATTTTCCTTTAAAATTTACAGCCTCAATGACAGAGATGTGCTGCTGGATATCTTCAGTTTGCTGCTCCAAATCTGTCTTCCAAGTCATAGGGGTCTCTTATGAGTGATATTACTTTATTTTGGACTTTACTTTGATATTCAAGCTGAAGAATTAAGTGATTTAAGTGGCATGTTAAAAATATCATTGTGCCTATAGTGTGAGTACTTGATTGCAGGGACAGGAAGTTAGAACCTTACCTTGAAAATCACTAAAGAGACTGCTGTAGTCTTCCTAAGAAGCACGATGGAGTTATGAACAAGGACACTTACTATAATTGTTTGAGAGAAAAAGATGCTTTCATGAGAACTCAGGGGTAGATTCCACAGGCTTTGGTCAGTAAAAAGAAGTAAGTGTTGACTGAAGACATAGAATCAGATAGGGCTTCTTGGATAGCAGTGATCTTTACTGAGATAGGAAGATGAGTTCAAGTTTAAATTCAGCCAAAGGAATTTTTTAGGTGGAGATTTCTAGGAATGATTTGGGTAATACAAAGTCACAGTCTCAGCAGAGACCATCAGAAATGGATTGGGAATCAACGTAAAGTAGAAGTCATAGAATTGAGAGACTCAAATGTTGAAATGTTTTTTACAACTATGATGTTAGTTTTTTTTTTGGAATGAAAAAGAAAATTGTATGTCACATTCTAAAGTTAAAAAAGAACAAATGTGGACCACTAGAAATGTTGGAAGAAAACAATATTGAGAAGCAAAAAAGAACAATGGGTAAACATAGTAAGGATACTGTATTTAACTATCTTATTAACAAGGAGTGAGGAGACAGTTGCTCATTTGTTTGGGTTTTAGGTAAACGAGCATAATCGCTGTAGAAGATTGCAGGTTAAATGGCATTCCCAGGAGAGTTCTTGATTTCTGTTTAGGGTAAGATGCATATTTAAGTTTAAAATTTCGTTTCAGGATTCTGAATATACTTTTTTATACCAGTAAAGTTATTGCTTCAGGCAGGCTCTATTGAGTGCTATTACAGGAGACGATAAACCAATATCTAAACAAAGGTACAGAAAGAGACATGGCACATTTCATGGCTCACTAGATAATATCTTGCCACACTATGTTTATTCTCCCACCCCCACTTTTCACACATACACAGTTTCACAAAAATGACTCAGACATGTTTTACAAGAGGGATAAAATTATGCCATTTCAAACTCAAATTTTAATATAGACATTTGGGAAATATGGATACCAATAAGGGCTTATATCTCTGATGAGAGAATTATGCCAGT
Source organism: Ceratotherium simum simum (assembly GCF_057802395.1). NCBI lineage: Eukaryota > Metazoa > Chordata > Mammalia > Perissodactyla > Rhinocerotidae > Ceratotherium > Ceratotherium simum. The sequence continues at coordinate 56,187,756 of NC_141907.1, read as the reverse complement.
CACTGGATACGTAGAATAAAAAAACAATGAGAAACAGTCAAATCAAGAATCTAAATCAAACAGGTAGGTGTGTAAGTCTTAATATATATGTGTGTGTGTGTGTGTGTGCATATGTGTAGGTATATATATATATTTTTTATTCAATAACCATCTGTTTAGGGAAATGAATTAAAATCGTAAAACAGCAATTCCTAGGACTTCAGAGACAATCTCCTAACATTAACTAAGCTAAAAATAGAAATCTACTTTTATTTATAGCATCATCCTTCCCCTAGTAATTTTACTAGACTTAAATTAAGAAACAGTGATTTGCAGGGCAACCACAAATAGTTACAAAGTGAATGCCTGACACATCTCTAGAGGGTGACCTTCACATTGATTATGATGTGAAAGACCCCAGTCCCAAACTTTGCAGCGCCCAACTTGTATAACTGTTATTGATGAGCAAGAGAATTTTATTTGCAGAGAAATTTATGTTTTACATCTGCACTAAGGCTCAAATTAAGGGCATCCAACTAGCGTGAGAAGGAAGAGAAGCACTGTCTCTTAATCATTATCATGATTATAGCAGGAGTTTGTGTTATCACCTTTTAAACATATTATTATATATCTCATTTCTAAAAAAATTCCTTTTTAGCTCTATTAATCAGGAAAAGAGTAAACATGAGAAAAATATCTTGAATGCCTAACAGGAATTTAGGTCAATTTATTAATAATTTATTGGCTGTAAATTGGCATGCCAAAAATTTTAAAAGCCTAGTTCAGGACCATTTTGGGGCTTCCTTCCAAGGAATATTTTTATGAGTTTGCAAACTCATAAAACAACTCGTGGGCTCATAAAATTAAGCCTTGGGAGTAATAGTTCCATGTACGATGAGAAGAGCTGCCTCTATCACTTATTCATTTTGTATATTAGTTTGGTTCCATGACTTAATTTGTAATCACTCATTATATACTTAAGCCATAGTTTTTAGAAACATATTTCCTGTTAAAGAGATTCTAGATGATTCTAGATGATTCTATGTGGCAAAAAGCAGAACCAGTCTAACAGTGTCTCTGAGACTTCTCTTGACTTTGCTTATTTAGAAGCGTAGGTGCATTTTTTCCCCCTGAACATTTTTAATAGAAAGAATTTTATCTCTGAAGGAAATGGAAGAATTTGTCCAAAGTTCAGGTGAAGATGGTGTTGTGGTGTTTTCTCTGGGGTCAATGGTCAAAAATCTCACAGAAGAAAAAGCCAATCTCATTGCCTCAGCCCTCGCCCAGATTCCACAGAAGGTCAGTACAACCTCCAATCCTAATGAGTAGCCACTTTGTCAATTGGAGAGAGAGTGGGACTAATAGTACTCTTTCCAGATGAAAGTTAAAACTCATTATACGCTGAGCTAACTGGCACCACTTTAAGTAAAAGTTGCTCAAAACATTAAAATGTTGTATTTGGGCATCTTTACCATTTGCCTGCTGAGCCTTTGCATTACTGTGAAAATACATCTTTTTATGAAATCATTTATTTTCAATGAAATAGAGATGAAAATGTTAAGATCCTAATAACTTTTTACTATTCAAAATCTGATGACCTTTGCTGACTACTCCCAAAACTTCTCAAGTGTGTTACTTCCCTAGTCCAGGTAAAGAGAGAGGTTACACTTAAAGTAGAGAGGAATCGTGCTCAAGAATATACTTCAGATCTCTAGGTTTTATTAGAACTCTATCAAAGTGTAGCTGGTTTAGAAGTAGAAGCCTAACCTTTCTTAGTTGAGTTTTCTACAGTTAAAAACAATTAAAAATCCTATTATTGTCAAACAGTGTATATTTTCTAATTTATGATACTAAATTAATTTTGTTATCATTTCAATTCTAGATTTCTACTCTTTATATACTCCTATTCATGAAATATCCTAGGATTCTATATTTGTATATTAGTTAAAGTACATAAAAGTCTGTAATGGCAAGTGTACTAATTAGGCCTGTTAAAACTTTGGACTTTCATTTCTAAACTTTTCTGTTACAGGTTTTGCCACTTATCAGTATTTAATGTGAAATTTGTTTTGTAGAGTTCCCCAAAAGAAAAAAGTATGTAACAAAAGGTTAACATCCTAACAAGATACTTCATTAAATAATGGAACATAAGCAAACTTCTTATCTCATCCCCCCCAGAAACTACAAAAAAATAAAGAAAGAGAGAGAGAGAGAGAAAGGAGGGAGGGTAGGAGAAAATAAAGACAATCAATTATCTAAAAACTAGGTGATAAAAAGCTAAAGCTAATTATATTTCTGGAAAACATTACATTTGAAACTTGAGAGCTAGGATGGCCTCATGAAAAATTTATACAGTATTCATTTTTGTTTTAATGCTTTTTAACTCCCCTACTCTGATTGACTAAACTAGTCCTGTTTATTTTCTATTTCTTCACTTACAATCTCACTCCCCAAAGCTTTTAAGTGATAAATATTGCTTTTAAGTGATAATCCTATATTCAGTAGACTATTAGTACAAATTATTTCAAAAAAAGTGGATGTAAATAGTCCTACTATGTCTTTCAATGATTGCAAACTACTCCTTTTTTATATTCTTCTCAATTATCAAATAAAGTAGAGTGGGTGACATGATTTCTGAATAACTCTAAAGCCTTAAAATGCCTTAATTGTGTGTTTTTACTTGCAATATTAAAGCACTGTCTTCCACAGGTTTTATGGAGATACAATGGAAAGAAACCAGCCACATTAGGAGCCAATACTCGGCTCTATGATTGGTTACCCCAGAATGATCTTCTTGGTAAGACTGACAGGAAAAAAATCTGTATAGTTGAATGATGGATAAGTTGAGTAACTGTTTAACAGCAAATAAATTTAATAAATATTTAATAATTTAAAATTTTCACATTTTACTTCTAGTTTTAAAGCAGATATAATTTAAGAACTGGCCGTTAATTTTATAGATTCACGCTTCCTCTGGTTGACAAAAGAGTATCTCCAGTTAAGACTGTCATCACTCTCCAAGTTTCAATCTCAGTTCAGATATGACCTCCTCAGTAAAGTTTTTCCAGACAATGCAGAGAGAAGTAATTCTGCCTTTTCCTGGGATCACAGTTTTCTGAGATAGCGATACCGAATGTGCTCAGCTTCTGTAGAAAACACTGTCTTCTTTGAGTTATCCCGTAGTTTTTGCCCAATCTCTCTCCGAAATTCTTTTAATGTATTATAATGATATCCTTACCCACTTCTCACCCAATCCCCAAACTAGGTCACCCCAAAGCAAAAGCTTTTATCACTCATGGTGGAACCAATGGGATCTATGAAGCTATTTATCATGGAGTCCCTCTGGTGGGAGTTCCCATGTTTGCTGACCAGCCTGATAACATTGCTCACATGAAGGCCAAAGGAACAGCTGTGGAGGTGAACATAAACACAATGACAAGCGCAGATTTGCTCAACGCCTTGAGAACAGTCATTAATGATCCTTCGTAAGTACTACTACTTTTAAAGGTTTACCATTGATTATGTTACCTATCATAGTTGAAAATGTCCAAGGTTTCATGCATTTGTAATTGGTGTGTTTTCAAATAACAACCATAATATGGCCAATACAAAAACTACTTTATTATTTTGTTTCCCAAATTGCTGAAGTGATTTGCTAAAATTGGAATAGATCTCTAGGATTTCAAATATTCTATCATTGTTTTTCAAAATAAATAATGTTAATGATTACATAAATTTTCAGATCTTCTTCTGGATAATCTGCTTGTTTTTATAAATATATATGTATACACACACACACACACACACACACTTATTTAAATATTATAACCACTCAGTAAGTACAAAAATGGAAAGGATAACTTGCCCAATATTAATCTTTCAAAAATAACCATCGTTAAAGCTGAGTGTATACCATACATCAGTATATGCATATATACAGGGAAGACACATTGGAATAGTTAATAATTTTATAAATATAGATTGGTACTATGTGTGGATATTTAGACTAAATTTCATTTGATTTAGCTTAAGATAAATTGAAATGAATTTATAAACTACATTGAACTTTAGATACTATATATTATTATGTCTTAATTGTTATCTCTGAAAGATCTCACCAAGGTTAAGAATTAATACAAAATATGTATATATAGTTTGGAGTGTTTATTTTTAACTATGTGTTGTGTTTTAATTTCAGTCACTAACAGTTGAACTCATGCTATGGGAATAATCTGATCTCCAAGATGTATTACTTAAAATTTTAATTTGTCACTATTTATGGCACTTACTTTCCTCACATTTATTTAGACTTTTTGCTATATTTTAAGAGAATCAATAATCACCATTGAATCAGAGGTTTTTTATTCCAAAATACTTTAGATTCATTCACAACTGAATATATAATATGGAATTTTCTTTCAATAAAGACTCATGGATATTGAATTCCCTGAGATCATGTTTAACAATATTTGCTCATTGCCCTGATAAGAGAATGATACCTATCTGAACATAATATACTTAGCTCTCACTTTCTTCTCTTCAGAACTATGTAAATACTACTCATGGTCTTCTAGCTTTAAATGCTGCTGTACAACCAGAAGGATGTGCAGCTATGACATACAACTATCTACTGGGGCTTTGGGGGAAAAAATAAATAAAATTAAATTAAAAAAAATAATAAAATAAAATAAATGCTGCTGTAGGATTTTGAGGGCTATCTGATCATTTTTTCAAGTGTTTCTTTTGCAGTTTGGAAAAAAATTATTACTTTTTTTTAATTCAGAAACTTAACTATGATGTATCTTTAGAAATCATTTCCTACATTATCCCTGGGTTATAGTGTATCCTTTAAACACTGTTAATCTAGGATAAAAATTATTCTATTTTTCTTTTCAGAAATTAATTTTTTGTCTCTTAGTGCCATTTTTTTTCTCTATTTCAGGGACATCAGATTTCAACGTTCTGTCTGTCAAAATACTTTCATTTGTTTTCCTTTTCTATTATTTTCTAATTGTTCTAATCAATTTTTACTTTTCTTAATTCACTGAGATTGCCTCAAATAGTTCATAAATTAGTAAATTCACTTTTTTGCCATGAACGTTGCTTGCTGTTTCTAATTCTTTTATTAATCCTTTAAAGTGCTATTTTTAGCAATTTATTTCAACAGCTCACCTTTATCTTTTATCATCTTTTCTTGTTTTATAACCTGATTTGTTATTTTATTCATAATCCTCACATTCTTATTATACTTAAATCTCTCCTTTTTTTAATTATGTACTATGCCTAATTACAGTCTAAGTTAATCATTTTATGTTGTTTTTCCCCAGTATTATGTAAGTTTTAATCAAGGCATGTTCTTCATCTTGCTCTCAGTATTTGCTCTGAATCTGTATATGTGCCTGATATTGAAACTTGCTTCCAGGTTATCTCAGACTCAATTATTTTCATTCAGAGGCAAAACTTGAAGGCTAGTTATAACATTCCATTTGTAGTACTGAAATCTGAAATTTAGGAGGTAGGGGAGAAGGTAAACTCAGATGGAATTTTGTGCAGCTTTTTTTAGTGGAACTAGTCTATGTAAAACCATCTGTTCAAAGCCCTAGTACTAGGGTTTTCCAGACAAAGGGGTCAGTGTATCAAATTCCGGAAGGGAGACATTCAATATTTGTCTTGAATCCATCCTAAAAAGTCAGCTCTGGTTGTCTATTTTTCCTTCCCATCCACATCCCAAACCAATTTTATTAATATGCCTGTTTGTCATAATTTTCAGATTATAAATATCATTAATTCAGGATCTGGGTAAGGGGTTAGGACTCAGCAAGGCTTACTATGATCTTGTTTCTCATACATAATGGCTTTGATGTCTAATCTATTAGATTATTATCAGGTTGTTATTTGCTGCTGGTTTGCTTCATTTTACTAAATATCAGAATAGTTAAGTTCTGTAATTTTTTTATAACTCTACTTCATAGAATGCTCATTAAATTTTATTGTTGATTTGAAAACTATTGACCCAAAAGACAGAATCATAAATACTCAGAATTTTCCAGGAAAATACCTAAAATTATTTGTTTTAAGATACCTTAACATTAACCCTAATCCTAACACTAACTCTGAAATAGTCCAGAAACAAAGGAGTCTAGTGTAGATTGTACTTGTGGATGTACTTGTATTCCATTTTCTTATTTCTTAAAGGAACTAAAGAACACAAAAAATTACAGTCAAATACATAAACCATAGTAATTTCAATTATTCATAATATTTTAAGATAGTCATAAAATATTAGTATAGAATAAAATATTAAATAATCATTTTAAATTTGAACATAGCCCTTTCTTTTCCTATCTCATCTATAGGAAAGTATACTTTATTTTTATTTGGATTCACATGAATAAGTTTATCTATCAAGTATATATGTATTTCAAATTTTAAATCTCTATAAATGGAGGAAACCTTGAACAAAAATGTGATTTGCAGAGGTAGGCTTTTATCACCACTGTAGTTTGCCTAAAATGTAGTAGGATTAATCAGGTGAAATTACTGTTTTGACTTTACCTATATTTTAATCAAATTTAAAGAGTATATGATTATTCTTTTACCCTGTGTACAAAAAAGAACACAAGTAAATTACTCCCTCCTGTTCGATCTCGTGTACCACATTCACTGGTGAATCATGGCCACATTTCTCCTTTCCTAATTCCAACAATGTCCTGCTCACACTAGAACATCTCTTCACAAACCACTTACCTTCTGTCATCTTCGTATTTCCAGGTTGGAAATTTTATTTAACACAGAACCAAAGGGAAACATACTAATTCTGGTTCAGCCATCAAAAATGTCAAGTGAAGACATAACATTTCAAATACGTACCTGTACTCATTGTTGTTTGAGAGACCATTAGAGCTATTAACTCTCTAACTATTGCTACTATGATGGCACATTGATTAGGGACTCTACTTCTATCAAGTTATTTCCATTTACCTTAAAAACTCAAAGTTTATCTCCTTGCCATTTCTAAAATTACCCTAGTATCTCCAACTGAGTTTGACATTGCCAATACAGACAATGTCTTTTACATCACAAACGTACAAGTGTGTGCAGTGGAGGAATTATCACAGTGCCAAGATCTCAAACACTGCAAAAATGACTCGCCAATGTTGGCTACCATTTTCCCTTGCCCGTTATCATTAACTAGCCAGACATTAGAGTCCATGCTTATGGACTTTTTAATGGATATTTTCGCACAACATTGGGTAAGTCACAATCTTGATGTTGGAACAATCCTGGAAATTATACTTCACACAATATCAAAATTTCTTCTTGGAAAAATTAGGCTTATTTAATTTTTTTTTGGTTTGCATTTGACCACATTCTGTTAAGAATATATTTCTTCCATATACTCCTCTTTACATCTCTCAAAATGCTGTGCAACCAGCTAAGTTCATGTCACAACAAGAATTAAATTTTTCCTCAACATATCTGTGGACTTTGGCTTATGTAACCTTTAATGTGTATCACATACTTAACCTTCAATGAAAACAAAAGCTCTAATTTCTGTCTATGCTTTTGTCAACCAGTTATAAAGAGAATGCTATGAGGTTATCAAGAATTCACCACGATCAACCTGTAAAGCCCCTGGACCGAGCAGTCTTCTGGATCGAGTTTGTCATGCGCCATAAAGGAGCAAAACACCTGCGGCCAGCTGCCCATGACCTCACCTGGTTCCAGTACCACTCTTTGGATGTGATTGGGTTTCTGCTGGCCTGTGCAGCAACTGTTATATTCTTGGTCACAAAATGCTTTTTGTTTTCTTTTCGAAAATTAGGTAAAACAGGAAATAAGAAAAAGAGTGAATAGATATTTTCAAGTTTGGCAATGCCTTGAGTGGACAATTCTATTCATTGTAACTGCCTTAATGAAACCTGAACGAAAACACGTCATCTCCATCCTGTTTTCAAAATTCCCATTCCTCTACCTTAGCCTAGAGATAAGCTGAGAATTCAACAATGTCATTAACTAGAGAGCACATTCTTTTCTTCCTTTCTTGTTTCCCAGGTGGCTTTACCCTCTTCCTCAAACTTTCCTGACACAGGTACACTAAAAATTTCATGTACATTCTATTCATAATATCAATTTTTTCTTTCAGTTTTAAGTGATATGCTGACTGATGATATGCTGAATCTTGGGGAACACACAAAATATGAGCTGAGGTTGATGGATGTAGGGAACACAGAAGAATAAAATTCACAAGTTCCCCTAGAACATATAAATCACGAAACCATCATAGGAGACTAGTATGTTATAAGAGTAATGACGTCATTTTTCGTAAAAATAGGCCCTCCTGCTTGCCTAATGTTACTGGGGTCAGAGCATGAATTGATAATAGTTGTGATGGCACATTACACTAGGAAAGGTTTCCAAATTTCCATTGAACTCATATATAATCGTGACCTACATTCCTGCCTTTAGTCAACGAGTATTTTTGTGTGCCCTGTAGTACAAGAGTCTAGGCCCTGCCTTCAAACAAAAGAGATTGATTGAGTCATAGTTTTTTCTCAGGAAAAGAGAATGTCAGCATTATATTAAAGGTGAAGAGGTCATTTTTAGAGGAAATAAAAATAAGAAAAAATATAGAAAATTTTTTTAGTAATTTTATGAAATTTTTAGTTAACAGTACAATTGATAATCTTAAATTTAAATATCAATTCATTATATTTAAAAATCATTAATGCTCATAATCCATGATCACTATTTAAAATCAAATATGTAGTTTTCTGTCAACAAACAAATATTTACTTGAAATATAAGATCATTATATTATTTTTCAGTTTCTATCTTCTACAAATTTAAATTCATCTATTAATTGTTATGGTAATGATATAAGATATTAGCAGACCTGCTCAACCAAGGATATACGATAGTAAGTATTTATCAATGCAAACCAATAATTAAAGGCAAATGTTCATATATGAATCAGCTTTGTATTAATTTAACTAATTAAAAATAGATTAAAGATTGTACTTTATTATTTACAAACTTAATATGTCTAACTAAAGTTTTAATTTCAGTATTTGATATATAATTGAGGCAATAAATGACATCCATTGGTTTACTGAAAATTTTGAAATTCTTGTTCGTTTCACTATGATATATTGAAAATTACTTCCAATTTAACTGTATAATGGGAGCACATAAGTATTTTCTTTGACTATGTATATTACTGAAAATGCAAATAAATTCTACAAATTTTTTTGTGAAGGCTGAAAATGTATTTGTTAAATGTTAACATTTTTAAAATGTGATTCATATTGATGTATTCTGGCTTTTATTATTTTATTTTGTTTTGGGAAGAGTCATTTATGTTTGCTCTATGCCCAGTTTCTACAATTAGAATGCAGCAAATGGCGAAGATCTGATGAGAGGTGGGCTGGCCATCCCTGGCACAGAACACTACTTACCTACGTTCCAGCAGCCATTTAGGTTCTGAAACTGGACACCCTTTTCCTACTAGACTTGCTTCTGCTTAATAGCCACTGTTCACCTGATTTCTCCCTTACTGCTCTCTGATTTTCTACAGGTTTCTTCCTTTGCCTGAATATAATCAGAAGCCAGCTGGCAAAAATTTCTGGATGATATCGACAGAATTAGTTAGTGTAACTGCAACACATACTTAGATTTAAAAAAAATAGGCTGACAATGGACTTTCCTTAGCAGTTATTCATAGAACAGTTCAGATGAGGAAACTCTCATCCCTAAAAAGCAGAAATCAAGTCCCATCAGCCAGAGTATTTTTGCACAGGTCTTACATTCTCAGACCTTAGAGACGCTCAGGAGGCTGACCTTAACACTTTTACCTATTTTGTTTATAAACATTCCATGTGCCCCTTATCCTTTGGCAGCATCTCCTCTGGTCATGGTTCTTTACCTGGTAGAATGATCAAATCTTCACCCACTTCAAATCAATGTGATAATATGTCCTGTCTGAATGATTTGTCACAGCTTTCCACTGACTTTTACTGTTTGACGTTAGAGTATTAAGATGAGTCCTGATAATCTACTAGATACTAGACATAATTTTGCCTATACTTATCATGTGTCAGTAACATAGGTTATTTTTGGTATTTTGGACTATTTATCACAGCCAGGAGAGTAACACATTCACTGACTGAATGTTGAAGCAGAGGAGCTCAAAATAATCAAGAAGCGTGCACAGCTTCCAATATAAGTAAATTATGGCCATATCCCTGGGTGGAAATATTCTTCTCTTGAGAAATACAACCTCCAAACTGCTTGACTCCAAGTTGTAATAATGAAAAACAAACTTGTCTAAGGGAAATAGTGAAACATACTTGTTAGAGGACCCATTCATACTTTAAATTCCTTGGGATCTGAACCCGTATATTCAAACTAAAATATAGAAGGCATCATATATTAGGCCATGATTTTAAACATATACTGCATCTTTTAAGACAGCACTTAAAATACGGAGGGTATTATCTCCCAGCTAAAACCCTAAAAAGCTTTCAATAGCTAATGATGAGTTTGGTAAAATCAGGAAATTCCGTGGATGTTAGACTTTGTTGCACTTCCTTAGCTGTAAATATGTTTCCTGGTCATACACAATGTTATCAATACTGTGATTTTTACTAAGACTTCATGTCCTTGGTTTGTGATGCTGACAGAAATAGTACAGAGAGGGTGGCAGGAGGAAATCTGTTATTTGGAAATTAGAATTACTTCTATGAAGGAAAATGAACGCATCCTCTAGGATAGAAGGTAACCAATGCAATCTTCTGCCTTTTGCCTGGCTAAAATCCTAGGGAGTGGTACCATATTGGGAAGCAGGTGGGGAGATATCCTCTATTAACAGATTGACCATATAACAACTGGAGTAGCCAGATAGCCTTGGTAAGGTGAAGTCTATGCTGTACATTTATGTATAGTTTTCATCCCATTCCCTATTGCTCCTCTGTATATAAGCTTTAAGATAAAACTCTGTAGGGTCTGGAAAAAGACGCAGACATTTACAGGATTGCTAATGCAGAACACCTTATTATTGAGACAGTTGTCAGCAGCACTTCAATTCTGGAGGGAATTCCCATGGAATATGAGTATCTTCAAAATCTATGCAAATTCCAAGAGTTACATCCACATAATTCTACCTCAGATCTTCTTGCCTTTAATTTTCCCTCTGATTCTTCACAAGTCTTTGACCAACCAATCAATCTGTTAGTTACTGCACATGAATCTGTAGATCTGTAAAGCAGGCTATTATTTCCCCCATAAAAAGGAGTTATCCAGATATACTGCTTGATGTTGTACCCACTGAGAAGGTTTTGTTTCACCATCTTTCAGAAACACCTTTGAGTGAGGCTTCAACAATGGCTACTTCATGGTGCTGCAAAAATATCTTGCATACTCATACATAAATCGGCCCTGAGAATTTTTTTCCTGCTTTCAATTGGGAATTTCACCATGAGTCTGAAGGTGGGGATTGACTGAGATTTATATACAAACATTAGTAGGTTCCACGAGAGTCTAAGCCACCTGCAAAGACAATTTATGTACTTATTTTTCTGCACCTGCTCTGACCTGCTCTAATATACACTATATCTATTTAATTATAGAATGTTGTTGTTAATGTTCAGTTATATTTTTGTTATCACAACATGACAGACATCAGAAATAGCATAGCACTTGGTGCCCATGGTCAGGTATTCACTCTCAACCAGAGTTCAATAACAACCCAGGGGCTGTTTTTTTTAAAGGGAAGAGATGTCAGGAAAATAGGTTATAGTTTTCTCCAAAATCCTGGGATTGTTTCTTTGGAGTTTGTCAAAAGTTTACTTAACACTGCTATCTGCTACAGGCATAGTAGGTATACTTAGATTTTCCTTTTTTTTTTTTTTTTTTAAATTGTGGAAAAAAAAGATTTTTAAGTGCACTATACAGTATTGTTAACTATAAGTCAATGTTGTACAAGAGATCTCTAGAACTTGTTCATGTTGCATAACTGAAACTTCATACTTCTTGAATAGCAACTTCGATTGTATCCTCCCTCCTGCTCCTGGCATCCATCACTCTACCTTCTGCTTCTAGGAGTTTGATTCCTTAAGACACCTTATATAAGTGGAATCATGCAGTACTTTTCCTTCTAAGACTGGTTTATTTCCCTTAGCATAGTGTCCTCAAGTTTCTTCCACGTTGTAGAATGTGACAAGTTTTCTTCTTTTTTTATGTTGAATAATATTCCATTGTTTGTATACCCCACATTTTCTTTATCCATTCCTCTGTCAATGGACATTTAGGTTGCCTCCACACTTTAGCTATTGTAAATAATGCTGCAAAGAACATAGGACTGCAGATATCTCTTTGAGACAGTGATTTCAGTTCTTCCGGATGGATACCTAGAGTAGTAATTGCTGCACCATATCGTAATTCAATATTTAATTTTGGGGGGAATTTCCTTACTGTTTTCAACAGTAGACACACCATTTTACATTCCCACAAACAGTGCAGAAGGATTCCAACTTCTGCATATATTTGTCAATACTTGGTATTTTTTATTATTTCTTTTTGGTAATGGCTATCCTAACAGGTGTGAGGTGATATCTAATTGTGGTTTTGATTTGCATTTCCTTGATTATTAGTGATGTTGAACATCTTTTCGTATCCATGTTGGCCATTTGTCTATCTTCTTTGCAGAAATGTCTATTCAAGTTCTTTGCCTATTTTATAATCAGGCCATTTGTGTATTTTTTTATTCTTTTGCTATTGAGTTGTAGGAGTTCTTTGTATATTTTGGATATTAACCTTTTATCAGATGTGTGGTTTGCAAATATTTTTCCCATTTCATAGGTTGCCTTTTCAATTTATTGATTGTTTCCTTTGCTGTGCCAAACTCTTTTAGTGAGATGTACTCTCACTTTATTTTTGCTTTTTTTGCCTGTGCTTTTGGTGTTATATCCAATAAGTCATTGCCAAGACCAATGTCATGAAGTTTTCCGCTATGTTTTTCTCTTGGAATTGCACAATTCCAGATCTTTTTTTGTTGTTCCAGATCTTTTGTTGTTGTTTTTGATTGTTTGTTTGTTTTGAGGAAGATTGGCCCTGAGCTAACATCTGTTGCCCATCTTCCTCCTTTTTTCCTTCCCAAAGCCCCAGTAGATAGTTGTATGTCATAGCTGTACATCCTTCTAGTTGCTCTATGTGGGACACTGCCTCAGCACGGCATGATGAGTGGTGCATTCCTCTGTGCCCAGGATCCTAACCAGCAAACCCTGGGCCGTGGAAGTGGAGCACATGAACTTAATTGTGATGGCACTGGGCCGGCCCGGCAGGTCTTATCTTTAAGTCTTTAATGCATTTGGGTTAATTTTTGTATAGGATGTAAGAAAGTCCAGTTTCATTTTTTTGCATGTGAATATTTTCCAGTTTTCTCAACATCATTTGTTGAAGAAACGCTCCTTTCCCCATTGTGTATTCTTGGTGCCTTGTCAAAGATCACTTGACCATACATGCGTGAGTTTACTGGGGGGCTCTCTGTTCTGTTTCATTGGTCTATATGACTGTCTTTAAGCAAGGACCATACTATTTTAATCGTTGTGGCTTTGTAATACGTTTGAAACCAGGAAGTGAGAGGTCTTCAGCTTTGTTCTTCTTTCTTGAGACTGTTTTGGATATTTGGGTCCTTTGTGGTTCCATACAAATTTTAGAATTGTTTTTATCTATTTCTGTAAAAATTGCCATTGGGATTTTGATAAGGATTTCATTGAATCCATAGATTGCTTTGCGTAGTATGGACATTTTAATAATATTAGGATTTCCAATGTATGAACACAGGATATTTTTCCATTTATTTGTGTCCTCTTTAATTTCTTTCACCAATGTTTTGTAGTTTTAAGTGTTCAAGTCTTTTACTTCTTTGGTTAAGTTTATTCCTAAGTATATTCTTCCTTTTGGTGCTGTTATAAGCAGAACTGTTTTCTTAATTTCCTTTTCAGATTTTTCGTTGTTAGTGTGTAGAAAGCAACTGATTTTTTTTTTTATGGATGTTTTAATGGTTTCTAACATTGTGAAATTTTGGGTTGTACATTTTTCTTTGTCCATCACCACATATATGACTCCTTTCACCCCTTGTGCCCACCCCCACCCCCACTGTCCTGGTAACCACAGTCCAGTTTTCTCTGTCCATGTGTTGGTTTATATTCCACATATGAGTGAGATCATACAGTGTTTGTCTTTCTCTTTCTGGCTTATTTCACTTAACATAATACGCTCCAGGCCCATCCATGTTGTTGCAAATGGGACGATTTTGTCTTTTTTTATGGCTGAGTAGTATTCCATTGTATATATATACCACATTTTCTTGATCCAATCGTCAGTTGAGGGACACTTAGGTTGCTTCCACTTCTTGGCTATGGTGAATAATGCTGCAATGAACATAGGGGTGCATAAGCCTCTTTGGATTGTTGATTTCAGGTGCGTTGGATAGATTCCCAGTAGTGGGATGGCTGGATCATAGGGCATCTCTATTTTTAATTCTTTGAGGAATCTCCATACCGTTTTCCATAGAGGCTGCACCAATTTGCATTCCCACCAGCTGTGTATGAGGGTTCCTGTTTCTCCACATCCTCTCCAACATTTGTTGTTTTTTGTCTTGGTGATTATAGCCATTCTAACAGACGTGAGGTGGTATCTTAGTGTTGTTTTGATTTGCATTTCCCTGATGATTAGTGATGTTGAGCATCTTTTCATGTGCCTATTGGCCATCTGATATCTTCCTTGGAGAAGTGTCTGTTCATTTCCTCTGCCCATTTTTTGATCGGGTTGTTTGTTTTTTTGTTGTTCAATTGTGTGAGTTCTTTATATATTATGGAGATCAACCCCTTGTCAGATGTATGTTTTGCAAATATTCTCTCCCAGCTGGTTGGTTGTTTGTTCATCTTGATTCTGGTTTCATTAGAAAGCAACTGATTTTTGTATATTGATTTTGCATCCTGCAACCTTGTGTCTAGCTCTGTGTATATAGTTATAATTTTTATATCTTCTTGATGTATTGACACTTTTATCATATAATGTCCTTATTTGCCTTTTAAAATGTTTTTGGTCTAAAATCTCTTTCTTCTAATATCATTATGGCTGTTCTCTTTTAGTACCATTTACATGGAATATCTTTTCCCATCCCTTCACTTTCAACCTATATGTGTCCTTATAGCCAAAGTGAGTCTCTTGTGGGCAGCATATAGTTGGGTATTGTTTTTCACCCATTCAGCCACTCTATGTCTTTTGATTGGTGAGTTTAACTCATTTACATTTAAAGTAATTGTTGTTATGGCAAGATTTACTATCACCATTTTTGTTAGTTGTTTTCTCTCTGTCTTATTACATTTTTTGTCTCTCTTTTCCTCTCTTGCTGTCCTTCTTTGTATTTTATTTTGTTTTTGGAGTTACAGGTTTTGATTCCTTTTTCATTCTCTTTTTTGTGTATATTCTATCAGTATTTTGTTTTTGGTTACCATGAGGCTTACATAAAGCATCTTCTAGTTATAACAATTTATTTTAAGTTGATATCAATTTCAATTGTATACAAAAACTCTTCATTTTTACTTCTCTCCTTGACACACTATACGTTTTTGATGTCACAAATTACATCTTTATATATTGTGTATCCATTAACATATTTTTATGGTTACAGTTATTTTTATACTTTTACTTTTATCTTCTATACCAGAATTAACAATGCTTTACATACTGCATTTCAATATTAAAGTATCCTGTATTTATCTGTATATTTACCTTTACAAGTGAGTTTTATATTTTCATGTGCTTTTGTGTTAATGGCTAGCATCTTTTCTTTTTAACCTGAAGGACTCCCTTTAGTTTTTCCTGGAAGGCAGGTCCAGTGGTAATGAACTCCCTCAGGATTGGTTTATCTGGGAAAGTATTTCTTCGTTAATCCTTAAATGACAGTTTTGTTAGATACAGTAGTCTTGGTTGGCATTTTTTTCTTTCAAGACTTTGGATATATTATCCTACTCCCTTCTGGCTTGCAAATTTTACACTGAGAAATCTGCTTATGGTCTTATTGGGGTTCTTTTGTATGTGACAAGTCTTTTTTCTCTTGCTGCTTTCAAATTTCTCTCTTTGTCTTGACTTTTGATAATTGATTTTATGTGTTTTGGTGTGGATTTCTTTGAATTCTTCTTATTTGGAGACTTTTATGTTCCTTGAACATCCATTTCCTTCCCCAGATTTTGGCAATTATTTCTTTAAATAAACTTTTGCTCCTTTGTCTTCCTCTTCTCTTTCTGAGATTCCCATAGTACATTTATGGTCTACTTAATGATGTCCCCTAATTCCCTGAAGCTTTCTTTGCTCTTTGTCATTTTCTTTTTCTTTTAGATCCTCTGATGGGATAATTTCAAATAATATGTCTTTGAGTTCACAGATTCTTTGTGTTAGCCTGTTCAGTTTGTTATAGCATAATACCATAGACTTGGTGGCTTAAACAATAAACATTTGTTTTTCACAGTTCCAGAGCCTGAGATGATGAAGATCCAGGTACTGGCAGATTTGGCTCCTGGTGAGAGCCCTCTTCCTGGCTTGCAGACAGCACCTTCTTGTTTTGTCCTCACATGGTGGAGAGATAGAGAGCTCCGGTCTCTCCTCCTCTTCCTATAAGGAAACTAATTCTCTCATGGGAGCCTCACCCTTATGACCTCATCTAAACCTAATTACCTCCAAAACTCTCACCTCCAAATACCATCACTTTGGGGGTAATGGCTTTAACATATACATTTTTGAGGTGACACAAACATTCAGTCCATAACAATATTTTTTCTTCTTGATCAAACCTGCTATTGAACCCCTCTAGTAAATTTTTTGGCTTGGTTATTTCATTTTTCAGCTCCAAAATTTGTGTTTGGTATATATATATATATATACACTAAATGTATACAAATGTATATACATAGGTACCAAATACATATATATATATATATATATATATATATATATATATATATATCTCCTCAAGAATAAAATAGGGTAATATCTCTCTCTCTGTCTCTCTTTATATATATATATATTCATGTCCTCTGTTGAAATACTCGTTTTGTTAATGCATTGTTTCCCGAGGTCAGTGAGCATCTTTAGGATGGTTATTTTGAACTCTTCTTCTTTGAGCAATGTTTCCTTATTTCTTTGTGTTTCTTAACACTTTTTTGTTGGTGTCTGTGCATTGGAGAAAACAGTCACCTTTCCAAATCTTACAGACTGGCTTCATACAGGGAAAGACCTTCACCAATCAGCCCAATTAGAGATTCTGGGGAGGTCTCTCAAACCTTTTCTCTGGATGTGTTTTCTCTGGACTTATACATGTAAATTCCTAATTAGATAGATATGCTGTCTTCTTTTTTCTCTTGCTTACTCTTGTGTATGACTATAGTACTGCAGGTCACCTGTAGCACCAGCACACCACCTCTCTTTTTTATTTTTTATTCTCAACAGCCCTAGTCATATAGAGTATGCTAGGTCCCATCCATACTCTAAGATAGAAGAGACAGCTACAAGTCCCTCGGACAGCCCTCAAAAATCTGAACGTTAGATCTATGTTTTATTCATATCTTTTCTTCCCCAGAGAGAAGCCATGGGCTTTGAGTTTTCCTTATGATATTGCAGTGAGCTGGGGGGAGGGGCTCTGGTGGATGAATGTGTACTAGTTTAAACTATTGCTTTGTTCTCAGTCACTTCCAGACATCTAGAGTATACTGGGTCCTGTCAGTGTTCTAAGGTAGGTGATACAGAAGCCTGTCCCTCATGCAGCCACCCAAAAAGCTGGAACTTTGGACAAATACTTCAATTCTTTCCCTCCCCAGAGAGAAGATGTTATGTAGAGGGTTTTGTCCACACAGTCTGCACAGAGATGGGGTAAGGGCTATGGTCAGTGAGTGCACATTAGTCCAAACTATTGCCTTTGTTCTTAGCAGCTCCCAACCTGGGGCTTTTTTCTGTGGTGCTCAGACTCAGGCAAGACAAAAACCAGTCTTTGGACAGCCTCCCAATAATTGAGAACATTGGACATATGATTCAGTCCTCCCCTTCCTTCCCAAGCAAGAGGGAGAGATTATGGCAAGAGGATGCCACATACTTTTCTACCAGCTTCAATGTGTATGGTCTCAGGATTACCCAGAGTGTAGGAATTTCTTAATCAGTCTCTGGATTTCTCACAAGCGAATTGGTCCATGTGTTGTTGTTGAATCAATATGTCTATAAGGAGAAGGAGGGTCCAGAAATTCCTATCCCATCATCTTTCTGAGGTCACCCTCCTCTCAATTTTCTGAGTTATAAGATGAATATCACATGGTACCCATGGGCAACCTGATCTAAAGTTATATTAGCTATATACATATTTATTATTTCTTACATATAACCATTTCTTATTTAATATATATATATCATTATATACAGGGTATATCCTATCCTATATATATCCATCATCCTATATATTAATAAAGGATGAAGCAATACCATAGTAGTCTCTTTATATAATTTGTCCCAAAGATAATGTGATTATTAGTCAATATCACAGTTACCTTCAGGTTAAATCACTCTACATTTTGGGTCCTGTGGCTAGACTTGGTAATTTTTCTGAATCACGTCTTTGATGGTTAAAGAAATCCATTCTGCTTCCACCATTACGAGTTCCAGCTACCCCCAATGAAATTGGGGACTCCAATTACATTACAGCATTTCTCATCTTTGTCTTCTACAAAAGAAAATCACCACAGAGATTTTCAAGGATGCTGATGTACCTCTCACCAATGCATTTTTAATGTCCATGGTATAGTGAAACTACATCTGAGCAGGTTGCACATAATAGAACCTCTCTAACATTCCCATCTCCCTCAGCCTATTGAATCTTTCTCATAGTATATCAAAGAGGTTCAGGCATTTCAACTTTATTAACTATAAGCCACAATTGAGTCCCAGCTTCAAATATTCAACCCAACAGACTGATACGGCATGATTATGATATGGATCAACATATTAGCTTCAAACTCTTGTATAAGTGTAACCTTATATGAAGTTGGCATGATTCAATCTTAAATTTTTTTATTGTTTTGATTTAACACCATGAAAAATGGGCCTCTAGTTCATTCCATCAAATTGATAAAATATTGGTTCTCTATTGGTTTTGTATGTGAGCTTCTCTCAAATCAAACTTTGCAATTCTCCTCCTGGACTGAAGCAATAAGGAAGGGTAGAGTTGGGTCATGAGAAAAATATAGATGTTCTTGTTGGGCCACTATTCTAAGACAAGTAACTAAAAAGTTTTTATACAAGACAAAGTTAGTTTCTTCAGCTAGGGAAGGAGGGTAAACTTGTGCCATTAAGGAAAGCTCAAGGTGTTTTAGAAAAACAAGTTTCTCAGCTATATCTGTGACTGCTGAAATATCACTTCTTGAAACTCAGGATCTGGGTCGGCCCCGTGACTTAGCGGTTGAGTGCGTGCGCTCCGCTGCTGGTGGCCCAGGTTCAGATCCCGGGTGTGCACGGGCGCGCCGCTTCTCTGGCCATGCTGGAGCCGCGTCCCACATACAGCAACTAGAAGGATGTGCAACTATGACATACAACTATCTATTGGGGCTTTGGGGGAAAAATAAATAAATAAAATAATAAAAAAAACTCAGGATCTCATTCATTCCTAGTCACTATCCTGATATGAGATCAGGGAAATTTGTGAGGCTATGCTTTTAACAGATTTTATGGACTGACAATATGACTTGTTTCCTTTTAAGAAGGAGAAATTTGAAGACAGACTTTGTGTTAAAATGTACCCAGGATTTGTTTTAATCAGATTCGGTAAGAGAGCAGTCACAGAAAGGATTGCTACTAAGGAAGTAGTTACACTTACAGATCTCTAGAAACAAGAAGTATGCCATACCATGCAGGATCACATAAGAAGGGATCAGGATTGATCAGAAGGCAGAAAAGGGATAGGGCAGAGCACGGCCCAGATCCTTTATTGGAGTTTTTTGGGGAAGGAATGGTTGAGGCAAGGTAGGTACCTTGTGTAAGCGTAGGATTGGATAGTTTGAATAATTTCAGCAGGCTCTGGGCTATAGAAGTGGTCCTTACTTGTCTGGTATCTGGCCCTGGAGTAACAGAAGGGAGAAAAGATATTGGATTAGTGTATGAAAGCTTGATAAAAGAGATGTTTGCTTACGTGGGCTCTGGAATTATTGGTTTGTATATCTAAGATGCACACACAGGACAGTCATTTCCTATCTCTAGGAGTTAGCTAGACCTTGGAGGGGCTATCTCCAGGATCCCTTCATGATCAAGGCCCCAAATACCAGGGCATCAAGTATACAGAAAATAAGAAAATGTAGTTGATACAGACATACATAGAGTAAGAACACCGTGTAAACAGGAAGACAGCCATCTAAATGCGAAGAAGAGAAACTTCAGAAGAAATCAACACTGGCAACACTTTGATCTCAGATTTCTAGACTTCAGAACTCTGAAAAAATAATTTCTGTAGTTCAAACCACCCAATCTGTGGCATTTTGTATGGCAGTCCTAGAAAACTAATACAATGGGCATTGTAATTCACAACATACATACAATGGGCATTGTAATTCACCACCGCAATTAGATTTGGGGCCTGATAGTCATGATTTCAATTCAGCTACATAACATAAGGTATCATTTTATAAATTCCATACAGGCTATTGTTTCTCCGCCCATGAGTTGGGAGTTCAAGGTCCTAACCTAATCCTTTTTTTCCTATTTTTGCTTTCCAATTTAGTCAGAAGCACTCATCTACATCTGAAACTTCCATTAATATCATAATGTTACAAAGCTTGCCCACTATAAACATATCAATCCAAGATGATTTGAGGAGTCATGATACCACTTGCTACGGACTGAATGGTGTCCTCTTAAACTTCATATGTTGAAGTGCTAATCCACTATGTGACTGTATTTAGAGACAAAGACTATAAGGAGGTAATTAAGGTTAAATGAGGTCATAAAGGAGGAGCCTTCATCCAATAGGATTAGTGTTCTTACAAGCAGAGACACCACAGAGCTCTCTCTCTCTCAATGCCATGTGAGGACATATCAAAAATGTGGCTGTCTTTAGGACAGAAAGAAAGCTCTCACCAGAAACAGAACCAGCCGGCACCTTGATCTTGGATATCCCAGCTTCCAGAACTGTGAGAAAATAGAAATTCCTGCTGTTTAATCCATCAAGTCTATGGTATTTTGTTATGGCAGCCTGAGCAGTCTAATACATGACTGTATGAAAACATTACAATTGTCTTATTTTATTCTGTCAAGAAGGCATCCATATTAGTCAAATATGATAATAACCTCAGACTCTAACTATATAGTCTCTTCCTCAGGGCCATGATTGTACCAAACTGAGAATTGCTCAGTTTCCATGCAGATAACAAAATTCACCTCAGATGTTTCAAATGGGAAAACTTTAATGAGAAGAGTACTTAGCAAATATCTGGACAGTATGAAGGGAACAGAAAGAAATGGTTAGGCACCCAGAGATTAGCAAAAGTGGAAGCCATTACTAACCCATTAGGCTAAGATATAAAGGAAAGCAGTAATATTCCCAGAGGTTAGTGAGAATTGCAACTATGAAGAAAGAAACAAATGGCAAGAGATGTAGTATTGGAAGGACAAAACTATTGCGTAAGACAAAGTCCCAAGTCAGGAAGGGAACAGTGATGAAATACAATTACTCTTTTCCCCCGTTGTCTGAATCCAACCAGAAGGCACGTGGCAGAGGAATTCAGTCAATATAGTGCACAGAGGTGAGCTTCCTGAGAACCAAAACTAGAAAAGAAAATTGAAGATAATAGATCTGGGAAGATAAATGAAGAACAATCAGAGCATTCTGGGGTCACCATTGAGAGCAGAGACAGAAGAACAAGTGATAGCAAATGAGAATAAGAAAGAGCAGCTAGTTATTAGGAGCAAATCTAGGGATTTTGTTAGGGAAACCAGGAGAGGATGATATTTCAAGAAGGAGGGAATGAGCAATTGTGAAATAATTTAAGCATTCTAAGTGATACAACATGTAAAACCAAGGAATCTATTACACAACACTAAGTTATAAAACACGTGAATTATCACTGAGAAAGAGATCAATGTAATCAGTTTTACAGATATAATTATTTACTTAAAAACCCAAGGTTATTAATTGAATAATTATAAGAATTAATTGAAGCTCAATAAAAGGAGTAGATATTGAAAATTCTATGATTGGTAGAATTTATTGAATGTAAACTTTCACCAGCTATTTTGTTGGGTGATTTATATACATTTTTCTAATACTTAGAACTACTCCATGATGCAGACATGTTCATTTTAGTAGAATGAGTAAGAAAGCCATAGGCATTTAAAGGAATTTTGTGGGGATATATAAAATCATAAGTGAAAAAACCAATGTTTATATATGTGTATACAGGTAATTACACTTATATCTTGATATTTGTATAAAATTATGTATGCTAATGAACAATGACTAGAAAGAAATATGAAACAATTCAATCATTATTTCAATCACTCATTTATTCAACAAATATTTTTAGACAATATGGAGAAATTTTGGAGAATCATTGTGTTATTGCAGGGGATATGATAGTTAATAAGATAAACACTATAATTTTCTTTATGAAAAATTAAAATCTAGGAAGAGCTCTTCAAAGTCACATAGCATAGTCTCTATCGTTGATAAATGAATAAGAATACCATGTTTATGGTAGACAAATACAGAAAGACTCGATAATTTTCCAGAAAAAGGACAAAGAAAAGACCAGAATTTTAAGAAAACATGGATACAAAAATATTGTTGATAAGTCTATTATTTATAGAACCTTTGAAATGAGCCAGAATAAATAAATATTAGCAGGACCAAATTATGCAAGTCATGTAAGCCAGGTGAAGCAGTGTGGACTTGCCCAGTGTCTGACCACTAGCCTATAACGAACTCTTGGGCTTTAAGTTTCCCGGAGCCCAGATATCAAAAACAAAAGGCTAAAGTATGAGATGTCTCAATATTGAGAAGATGAGGAGGAAATTTCCTTTCCATCTCTTCAACTCAAGTTTACAATGTCTTTATGCATATATTCAGTTGGATGGCACATTTAGATATAATAAACCATCACTCACCAAATTTACAGACTTTTATGCCTTCATTGATGTGATCTTGAGCATGAAAAGAGTCAATAATAAGCATAATGTCATACAGTGGCTGTATCTGAGAAGTAGCTGAATTAAACTTTGAATAATAGTTTACAACCTAAAAATACTTATACAAATTAACTTTTGCAACAGCTCTCTTTGGAGCTATTGAAACAAAGACACTCAAAATATATTTGGATATTTTCTTATAAAATTGATTTAAATTTTAAGAAATCATTTCCCTAAGGAAAAGCTGCCTGTAGTGTGTTAATTTCCTGTTTTGAAGACACTCAGTCAAACAGCATACATGAAATGCTCTCAGAATCCACAAATATGACTTTAGATTTTACTGTCTTACTTGCTCATACCAAGGACAACTACAACGACTATATAGTTAAGCAAGTGATATTATGGAAGCTTCTAAAACTTTTTTCCCTATGGGAGGATAGGTAGGTTGAATGGAGATGAGAAGTAGGAAAGAGAACTCAAGGAGGACATTCCAGAGTCATGATGCCTGACTAAAATCTTTAAGGATGAGTAAGTTTACCCATGCAGTTTATGCAAGATTAGCAGGCAGTGATTACAAGTATAGGCATAAGGAGATGGGTTTATATTTCATTTTTTGGAGATTTTAACTTATTCAATAATGGAAATAAGAATATGATCCCTAGTTCTCACGTCTCCACTAGTCGTGTCATCAACATCTCCATTCTTTGAATTTCTCATACCAAATGTTGATATTTTCTGTTAGTGGTTAACACTAAAACTTTATGATGGCTCTGGTTTCTAGTCATTCCTTCAAACTTGCACCTGGATGCCAGCAGCCTCAAGTCCTTTTGATTCCTTCTCAAAAGCATTCTTTGAATCCATCAGCAACTATCAAGTGGATGTCTGCAGAGTCTCCTAACTACACTTCTTACTATCACATTTGCCCTCCTTTTTCCACAAGCAGTTCTTCGACCAGCAAGCAGAGTGATCTTTTAAACCTTAAATCAAATTTGTCGCTGTTCAATTCCAAACTCTTCAGTCACAAAGTCCACTTCAATACCATGTCCCTTAAGCACCCTCCTGAATGGGGAAACTCTGGTCAACCTCACGCATTTGCCCCACCACTCTTCCACCGGCACACCATGCTCCTGATATATGGACCCTTCCTGTACCACCAGCCAGAAAAAAGCTCATGCTCAAGTTCTTTTCACATTTTGTCCTCTTTCCCTTGAATACCTTTCCCAGCTCTTGTCTAATCCTTCAAATTACAGTTTAAATTTCCTCTTACCTAAAGTAGTCTTTTCCCATCCCATATAATTCCCTTCCAAAACTACTCTATCTTGTGCATTTTTTTCTTAAATATGTATTGACCAATAAAATATAGATAAAGAAAGGCAAGTACCTTCATCTGTCTTGTTTGTCACCACATTCCCAGTGTCTAGTGGTTACCTGGGAACATATAAGATAGCTGGTAAATATTAACTGATTTAGTGAATGAATAAAGGACATTCCCATTTATTGATAGACAGAGGCTATCATATCAGAAAAAGAGATTGAGATAGGGTAAATAGAAGATAAAAGAAAACCTTCAGAGTTAGTGAATCAGAAACCAAAATAAGAATTTCAGTAGACAAAGTTAAATAGTAATAAATTCTAGTTCATGTAAACAAAAAGACCAAAGTTTTTTTAATCTGACTTAAGGATTTTTTTGCTCATCCTGGCATAAGCTATTTCCATGAAATAATTGAAACAGAAATGGATTACAAGATAGAAGGTAAGGAAATAAGAGGAAATGTATAGACAGATTTCATAAAATTTAGCTAGGAATGGGAAAAAAAAAGCGGTAACATGAAAACGCTTGGTATTATTCTAAGTGCTTTAAGTGTATTACTCCATTAATTCTTACAACATTATAGGAAGAGGGTTTTTTTTTTAGACACATTTTACAGATGAGGAAATAAAGGCACAAAGATTAAGTAATTTTTCCAGCGTCGTATTGCTGGTTAGTGTTTGGGAAGGATTCACCATAAACACACAGAGACCAGAGTCAATACTGTTAAAAATTACATTACATATTTGTGATTTATGAATATATAGCTCTTTAATGGAGAAAAGCCATTATGGAGGACAAGTTGAAGATACAGGAAAGGAGAGGAATAATATAGATAAGGTGAGGACCTTAGGAAGACTAACCTTCACAGGAGTGAGTCTCACTGTAGAAATTCATTCAATGTAAAAGGGGAGAAGGAAAAGAAGTTATACTTGTAGGCAAGTTTGTAGTATTCAAGTTAGGAAGTAAACGGTTTGATTTCTTGCAAAGATAAGATAAAGTGTGTGTTTTTTTCACGTTTTCCTCAAGTTCTATGTCCACTTAAGTGTTTTAGATTCAAGCTATGCACTGCTTATGTTCTTCCATATACTGAGAAACACTTTATTCATCTTACCTGCCATCAAATTACACCTGGCAGCACTTCAAAAATCTTCCAGCGTTCCTGGTGAACTCCATGTCCCTTCTTTGCTCTAGGCAGTGACCTCCCCTCCTGTTTTAATAGGAGTGTGTCCAGGTTTTGTGAACCACTTCATATTCCTTCTTCTCCATCTGTGGTCACACTTCTCTTTCTCCATGTTCAGCCATCCTCATATGGTGGTGGGAGAGCCTTGTTTCAGTTGCAGTCACCACTCAAGGTAAATGATCAGGGACCCTGTGCAACAGGACAATTATTCTTGATTTCTAGCTCCAGAGATAAGTACCAAACACTTATCAAAGTAAAGAGAGTCTTTCTCACATAACCTTATCTCTTTCCCACAATTTTTCTAAAATATCAATGTAATTCCATACCTACTTCAGTGATAATCCTGGGAAATTTTGTTAAAATTAACACTACCTTTTCAAAACTCTTTCATTAACACCTTAGCTGTCCATCTGCTGTCTATCCTGTTTGTTTTCTTGGATATAACTGCTGTCCTACCAATCAGCTTTTGGAAAAGCAAATAGAGTGTTGCACAGGCCTTAGAACGACAAATACCACTACATCAGAGACTATAAAGTGGAAGTCTTTATATCTCACTTTGGAGTTACTCATTTAGAGAATAAGTAGCCACATCATACTCATCAGATGTGAACCCTGATCCTTTCTCCCCATCTCTGGCTAGTGAGGCAAGGTCTGTGTGGTTTTGCAATTGTGTCCTAAAGCAATTTGGCTATGGAATATCCCATTTCTAACTTCTTCAATATGTTTTCTGATTTGTTTACATTTTTGCATATAAAACTGTAGTTTGTTCATTTTCACCATTGTAGTATCCCGTTACATCAATATACCACAATAATTTACCCAAATTTGTGCATATACCTACACAGTAAATCTAAACTAGATTTCAATACCATGTTTTCTTTACCACAATAGATGTAATCAAAATATCTATCTCAATTTTTCTCTTAATACTATGTATGAACTCCTCTACCGTATGAGCATAAGCAAGCTTCCCCCATTATGATTGAATGAATAAGCACGTTTCACCATGTAGTTGTATCATAATATTCTTAATCAGAGACAATTTATAAATAATAATATTAATTATTTCACATTGGTATTATCATGATAATGGTTCAGTGAACATACTTGGTGAACATATTGTATAAGTAAATTCTAGAGTACATTTCTGACAGTGGGGTTTCTAGTTGAAAGGTTTAAATATTTTAAGAATTTATTCTTAAGGTTTAACATAGAGATACATGTTGATTGTTAATTAACCAAAAAATATTGAAGGGCTCATCTACAGAGACAAACACTATTAAATATCCCAGACTTTTAAAATAGTCATATCCATTTTCCATAACCTATCATATTGCAAGCAGTTTTTCTTGATTTTTTAAGTTTACATATTACCAATTACATTGTATTTCCATTCCTAATTTTTACTTACCTTAAATCTCTCCATCTACTTTCCACTTATTCCTTTAATTTTCTTAAATCACTAATTTCAGCAATCAATGATTATAGCCTAAATTCATTGTAAATTTTTTTCACTGCAGAGTCAAATATTTCATTTTGGTTACAATTCCGTCACACAATTTTAACTACTTTTTGCTTGTTCTTCATTGAATTTCTTATTGCCTATATTTTTACTTATACACTACACCTTAATTTTACTTTATTTCAGGCAGCACTTGTATCAATTCAATAAGATTCTCTGTTTTCCAGAGTTATTGTTCTTAGAGTTTTCAAAGTACAATCTCCAATCTGGGGTTTTCACTTCCTAGCCATTTTTCACATTTCTACATCTGCAACATCCGTTTGTCACTGTTCTTGGTTGGGTACACAATTTTTGGTGTCCAGTGTTTCCCTCTTGTTTTTTTTTCTCTTATGTATTCCAGGAACTTCCTAACAAAGAACATATTCTCAAATTCGGTACATATTGGCAACTTAGTCTCAAGAAAGTTTGAAAAAAATGTATTCTTTCACTAAATCATATGTGAGTGCCTGCTTGGCCTCTCTGAATAGGATCAAGTTTCTTACACAAATTAACCCTTTATCTGTCATATATGTTCCAGATATAATCTTCCAGCCTGACTTCAGTCTTTTGGTGTTATTAATGGTGTTTTCGACCAATTTATATTTTTCCCAGTAGTGATGTAGTCTATATTCCTATCATTCCTAGGCTGTACCCAACTTGGAAAGAATGTTTCCTATCCAAATTATGAAAAATTACTTCACACTCCCCTAAGAAATTTTTTCTCTCATCACCTTTTTTGGCAACGTTTCCCTTTCTCTGTGAAGTGCCATGCTCCCTACCAATTCCAAAAGAAAACCTATTATAACCTTGCTGATTTATGATTATCCAATCTATATCTTGAAACTCTATCACTTTGCCTAAGAATGAGTCTCCATAAACATATAAACGTTTCCGTAGAGAAGTCTTAACATTATATCAACCCCTGCAGGAATAAACATCACAGATAGAGCACATTTTTTCCAAACTTGCTGCTAATTTTGTGTATCACACTTTACCTAATGATATTATCAGCCTCTTGCTCATTCAAGCAGAAATCACATCAGTGCCTCTGCTCTTATGTATTTTTCCAGGCTCAGATGTAGTCAGAAATCACAAATTTCAACTTTGTTCTTCATATTTACTGGTATCAAGCCAAGCCTCAGCCTTTATGATCTAATACTGTCATCCTAGCTTTTCCTTATTGCTTCTTACGGGAGTAATAGTGTTTTTCTCTGGGTTTCTGAGCATACTGCACCATTCATATGACTCATCACAATACTGCTTAGAATACGTTGTTCAGGCATGTTATCCCCAAACTAGCTAGTTGCTCACATGGGAGAAATATTTGGGGATTTGTATTCTCCTAACCACCTGGCACATTCCAACTTAGGTTGTGTAGAATACGTGTGTGAGTGCATGTGTGAGTGTTCGTGAAGGAAATGAACTTTAACAATTTCTAATTTCTAATTTTCCTCATTACCAATCTAGATGTTGAATGCACCTCTACTTTATGTATTTTAATTTTTAAGTTCTAGAAGGCTGGAACAATTTTGCTGAAATATTTTTGCATTTTTTTCATTCCCCAATAAAATTAGTTAAACTTGCAACCAATCAATAATATTTTCCTTAAGAATGTGTCATCTCTAGTTGTCAGATTCAAAATGTCATATATATCTATTAGATCAAGTTTGTTAGCTTTGTTGCTTAGATCTATCATATTCTACAGCTGATATATCATTTGGTATATCAGTTTCTGAAGGATCTGTGATAAAATCTCTCCCTGCGATGGTGGGTTTAAATTCTCCTTATAGTTCTGTCAATGCTTGCTTTATAGAGTTTAAGGTGGTGATAGTCGATTCATTCACATAGAATTATTTATAGCTTCCTGGTGAATTGAAAATTTTGTCATTATTTTTAAGTGACTTTTAATTATGGTAATGCCTTTTAACTTAAAACCAATTATTTTCTAATATCAATATAACAACATCTGCATTATTTTGTCACATATGTATGTGATATATTTTTAATATATTTACTTTAAATGTTTATATGTTTTAATGTTTTAGATTCTGTCTTTTTAGCCAGAATATAACTAGACTTTTTAAAATCTACTGTTTATGTGTATTTTCTAAACGCAAATTTTTATCTACTTTTATTTATCTGAAAACCACTATGTTTCCTTTTCAATATCTTTTCATGGATTTTCTATTTTTCTGTTTATATTTCCCCATATTTCTTTTGGTCTTCATAACTGATGGACTGTTTTTTGTTTTGTTGTGCTTTTCCAATTTTTTCTTCTACGTATTTGGCAGTTACACACTGTACTAATGTTTAGGTTGCCTCTTTGAACCAGTACATAACTGAATTTTTATAACCTAAATTTTACTTGGAATTTTTTTTTTTTGCCGAGGAAGATTTGACCTGAGCTAACATCTGCTGCTAATCTTCCTCTTTTTGTATGTGAGCTGCTGCCACAGCATGGCCGCTGACAGACAAGTGGCGTAGGTCTGCACCTGGGAACTAAACGTGGGCCGCCAAAGTGGAGCGTGTTGAACTTAACCACTAGGCCACTGGGGCTGGCCCTTACTTGGGAACTTTTATCCAGTTACATTTGCTAGGATAACTGATATATTTCATTTTTACGATTATTTTATATGTTTCTATTTCTCTGATTTTTTCAATTCTTTTTTCTTTTTTATTACGTTCTTAAGGAGTAGTTGAAGTTTTTATTATTTTCCAAGAAGTTCTTTTATTTCATTTAGTTTTCTTCTAATTGTAAGGCATTCAATACATATTATTTTAGTGACATATTTTTAAATATCAAGAAGATAATTAATTTCTTTACCGTATTGCTTAATAATATAAGAAAGTTAGCATGTATTAGGACCATGTGACATTTCAAGCTTACATGTCTCTTATGTTTGAATTGGCCCAGTTTTCTTTTTTGTTTTAGATCCTTTATGTTTTCAATCTTACTAACTCCTTTGATGATCTCATCCAATTAACTGGTTTTAATTATCATTTGTATGTCAATGACTACGAAATTTACATTTCTTATGGTTTATTTACCCTGTACTGTAGACTTATAAGGCCAGCTGTCATCTGTACATCTACATTTGGATGTTCACATGTATTTTAAATATTTGCTATTTAAAACTGAGCTCCTACTTTTAAACAAGTTGTCCTGAAATCTTTTCTATTTCAATTAAAATCAACTCAGTTTCTCCAGGTACTCAGGTGAAAAATACTGGGCTCATTAATTATCTCTCTCTTTTTCTTTCACAGTTGGCCAGGAATATCTGTCAGCATTACCTCACAATATATCTAGAATTTGCACCATACTCATCACCTTCATGTGCTTTCCCTGGTTCAAACTACCACCGTCTCTCACCTGGATTAAAATAATAGACCCAGCAGTATAAGCTTCAGCAAAACAAGAGGTAAAATATCATGCTTCATGTTGCATAGAAGTTTACTTCTCTCTACTATAAATATCTTAAGGAAGGAAGGAGGCTGTACTGAGGGATTCATCCAGGCATGAAGGCACTGATTATCTCACTGCTTTGGCATCTCTTCATCACTTTGGATGCTGTTCTTGCACGTATGCTTAAGTAAGGACACCTGAATTCCGAACTCAGGATATTAAGGAAGTGAATATTTTCAAATATTTTCCTGTTTAAATCATGTAATCAAGAAATTGTATACAGGATGCTCACTTGCCTTTAGCAAGAACTTAGTAAAATGGCCCCACGTAAATAGCCTAGTAAAAGTTGTCTCTAGATATCTATCTACCTACCTAATACGACTTGTATCTGAAGTATTGGTAGTTGCTAACCACTGACGACCCCTCCCTTTTGCCTCATCTATAGTAGGGCTTTTGGCCTTGTGCTCAGGCTATGTCCAAGAACTGTTTGAAATTAAAACCTTCTCATTTGACTGACTATCTGGGTTTGGAAAATATAGTCCTTAATTAAAGTGTATACTTGGTAGCTCAAATTTAATAAACTACTGATTATTAAATATTTTTACAGATTAGTACATTGTGTTTATAACTCAACTGACTGTGGATAATATAACTAAAGGGAAAGGACTATTGGTCACGTATAATTCACTCTTTTGATCAACAATACCTCATATGTAACATTTCAAATAAGCCTTATGAAATAATTAACTAGCTTTTGCATACTTTCACTCAATTTCATTCTTTTATTAGATACTATATTTATAATTGTGAATCACTCCTTTAAATATAGCATTTTGGTAAATGCTATGAGCTCTGTCATTCTTAAAATGTGGCCTAGAAGTCTTGCAAACCAAAATCACCAATGGAGTTGGTAGTCAAGGCAGAATGCGAGGCAAGTGGAACAAGGCATCTAGAGGACATAAACACGTTGGCTCAGGAGCTGTGAGATGCAGTTCTCATCAACCTCTGGCAATTTCATGATGAGTGTCCTCAGGCAAAATTTCTTCACCATCAAATTAAAGGTATCAAACTGTATGACCTCAGATATAACTTCGAACACTAAAACGTGAGCCTCTAAAAGGACACTTTCCACCCTGGGGTGTATATCACCAACTTTGATTAGAATCTTAAAGAGAAAAGAATTCTCATTTGAGTTTTCCTCTTTAGTTCAGTTGAAAGGCATTTTTTTGTGCATATAAAAGATTGACCCAGTAATTTGTGAATAGTTAATCCTAAAATTAATACCTAGGTTGTGTCCTCCTTCAAAAAACATCAATTAAAGACAACATTAAAGTGAGTGTGCAGCAGTTGCAGCACATACATGCGTTCCTCACATCCCAAAAGGGTGGTAGCCAAGGGTATAAAATACTCCCGGAATTCTTGCTGTGAATACAGTGGCCCGTCAAGAGAAGTGGTGAGATTAGACTCAGGAGGATGAGGTGGACTGATAGTCAAAAGACAGTTCAAGCATATGAGTGAACCAGAAATTATAACAAATTGAGGACAGGGATACTTCCCTGACTTCAAACTAGAAAATCGTTGATAGTGATTTGTTGCAGATATGGTGGGACTAATTTATCATTTTCAATTTAATTAGATGAACAAAATGAGTCATAAATTCATCAATAACTTGAAGTTGTGGTTAAATTTTTGGTTGATTTTATTACAGTGAAAGTACTCTACCATATAACTATTCTTTCTCTACCATTCTCCTCTCTACCTTACTCCATCTTCCCTTTTCTCTTTCTTCCTTTCTCTTCTTCTCTCTTTCTTTCTCTCTCTCTCTCCTTCCTTTCTTCATATTGTGGATTTAATGTCCCCTTTCTTTTTGTATCTATAAACCATAATTATTCCAGAGGACCTAAACTTATTTTTTCCTTAATAGCTTTATCAGTAAATTGGTGATGCAATTTTCCCATTTTAACTTATATGTTAAGTGGGTCAACCTAACCCTTCATTTTCTTCAGGAAGATCCACTATGTTATGTAACACTTGGAGAAAGTTGAAATTTGGCTAATCTGAACATATTGGGATTTTGAATTCCTCATCCATACTTACCTACTTTTGAGTTTATTGGAGAATTGCACTGCAAGACCACCAAAATTTTACTTATGGTAGGCATATTACAGTGGAGTTTTTATATACATCATGATGTAACACTTGACATTCTTTTAAAGCTTACAGCCTCCATAACAGTGACATGCTACTGGACATTCTGGTTTGCATTCCAAATCCATTTTCCACATCACAGGGGATTTTGTAAGTGATATGAGCTCTTTTAGACATGGTATCGAGAATTTTAGCTGAAGTATGACATGAATGAAGTGGCATCTTAAAATGCCAGTGGAATTAAAGTAGATAATGGGTTGTAGGCATAGGAAAGTAGAACCATATAGATCACTAGGGATACTGCTTTAGTAATCCTAACAAGTGTGATTGAGATCAGAACAAAGGTATTTACCATTATCGTAGAGAGATAAAGATACTTTCATGAGACACTTTGGGGTAAATTCAAAGGTTTGGTCAATGTTTCACTGAACAGCGAAAGGAGTTAAGTGTTCAGAGAAGAGAGAGAATTAGGGTGGAATCCTGTATTTCTATCTTTTGTGTTTGTTTGGATAGTGATGGTTTTCAGTGAAATAATAAACAATTGGAGGAACAACTTCTTTGAGGTTAATATGTTGTGTTCTCTTTTGGATTTATTCACTTTGAGAGGCCAAAGCAATATTTAAGTGGAGATGTTTAGAAGTCATTTGGATAACACAAGTTCTCAGTCTCAGCAAACAGCAAAAGAGATGGATTGAAGGTCAACAGCATAAAGGAGAGTTTACAGAAGCGAGAGACTCAAACATTGGGTTGGTTATTTACCAGCATGATGGTAGATTTTTTTCAAGTAAAAAAGAAAATTGTATAACACATTTCAATTCTTCAAAGAAGAAATGTGGAATATTAGGGATTTTGGATGGAAATAGTAATGAGAAGGAATAGATAGTAATAGATAAATATGGTAACAATACTGTATTTAGGTATCATTAGGGACTGAGGAGAGAGGCTATCTTTTACTTGAATTGTAGGAATATGAACAAGATCTCTTTAGGAAAGTCACAAGGTAAATAGCTTTCCAGCACAGCTCTTGATTTCTGTTTATGGTAAAATGCATGTTGATGTTTGAAATTTCATTTCAAGATTCTGAATATCCTCTATTTTTTCCTAGTCTAGAAATAACTGCAATGCAACCTCTATTGAGAGTTGTAACTATAGAGGATAATGAATCAGTATTTATTAGACATACAGATGAGATATGACATTTTTTGTGGCTCTCCAGATAATCTCCCATTCTGTAATATTATATTTATCCTTCAACTCCCACTTTTCACACATAAACACACACACACATGCATGTGCACACGTACATACACCACAATGAGTCACAATTCTTCACAAAGTCATCTCATATAAGTGACATAAGATGGGAAAAACTGTTGTCTTCCAAAAAAATTCATTTATTAATATAAAAGTTTGTGCAGTGTGAGTACCATTATGACTTAATTCTTCTGAAAAAAATTAGATTTAGTAGGGGGTACAAATTGTTTATTGAGCATATTAATGTAAAAAGAACTACATTAATGTACATCAGTTATTAATGCAGAGGGATAGATAGATGAATGATTACCCATGTTATATCTTTTTGTTTTTCTTTTTTTGAAGATGATTGGCCCTGAGCTAACATCTGTTGCCAATCTTCCTCCTTTTTTCCTTTTTTCTCCCCAAAGCCCCAGTAGATAGTTGTATGTCATAGCTGCACATCCTTCTGGTTGCTCTACGTGCAACCCTGCCTCAGCATGACTTGATGAGCGGTGCATAGGTCTGCGCCCAGGATCCGAACCGGCGAACCCCAGACTGCCGAAGCAGAACACGGGAACTTAACTGCTACACCACCGGGCTGGCCTCTGAACTTCATATCTTGAATCATTATTAGCTGCCTAAATCTGAATATCCAAGGGGTGTATAATCATTTACATAGAGTTGTCTTATTCAATCAGTCACTGCAGGAAAAAAAAATTTCAGATAGATCATATTGATTCCTAAATCTGCTGCTAGTTTTGAGTATCATATTTTGCCTAATGATTATTATTAGCGTTTTGATCATTCACACAAAAATCACGTTTTTTCACATCTTTGTAGAAAACCACGTATTCTCACTCTTATATATTTTTTTCCAGTCTTAGATCTAATCAATAATCACAAATTTCAACTGCGTTTTTCACATTTACTATTATCAGTCCTTGTTTCAGGCTCTTATGATCCCATGTTTAAGTTACTAATACACATTTTTAATAATTTTCCCTTCTTTTAAACTCTTGTCTTTGTATGCCAATCTATGGTTAGCTGCCAGAATTGTTTGCTAAAGGAAAAATCTTTTAGACTGTTCTTCTTTAAAACTTGATTAATAATTTTTGCCTATAAATTAAAATCCAAGCCCATAATACCATTGAAGACTACCTAATGTCTCCTATTTTTTTATTTTTAAAGGACAATTTTATTCTACTCTTCCCCCCCCCCCCAAAGCCCCAGTAGATGGTTATACGTCATAGTTGCACACCCTTCTAGTTGTTGTATGTGGGACGTGGCCTCAGCATGGCCGGAGAAGCAGTGCGGTGCGTCTGTGCACGCCCGGGATCCGAACCACGGCCGCCCGCAGCAGAGGGCGCGCACCCAACTGCTAAGCCACGGGGCCGGCCCCTAATGTCTCCTATTTTAATCTAACTTTCTTCTGTAACCTACTGCCCACAACTTCTCTGTGATTCGTACCCACTGAAATATTTCCCAAATACCCACAAACTTTTCTTATTCTTTTATTTATTGTGAAGTATGTCTTCTTGCCACACTCTGCCTAGATCCTCCCAAAGCTTTCATCTCCTTCATACCTTATCCGCCTTACTAATGCTGTTCCTGACTATTCCATATAGGGGTATTTGTGTTGTTTCTCTGGATTCTGAACACCCTTTACTATCCATATGACTTTTATCAAAATATTCCCCACAGGTACCCAAGTGTATTTAAGAAAATTAGTTACCATCCCACATAGGGAAAAAAATGTAGAATACATTTTCACCTAAACCACCTGGAACCTTTGAACATAGGGTGGAATGAGTGTTAGTGTGTGTGTGTATGTGTGCGTGTGTGTGTGTGAAAATTAGTAGATTTTTATTTCTTATTTCCTTCAATGTCAATCTAGAGAATGAATATGTCTCAATTCGTGTATTTTATTTTTAAGTTCTAGAAGTTTGGAATAATTTTTCCCAGATATTTTTGCATTTCTGTTTTATTCTCTCAATAAACATTCAACTTGCTAGCAATGAATACATTTTTATCTTTAAAAGTTAATGTTTAACTTGCTCTGTGTCTACATTGCCATTTCACCTCTGTGCTCAGCTGAAACCTCTGCAGAGCAGTGTGTGAGGGAGCTGCCATTATGGTGTCTGAGAAGTGGGCTCTGGCAGTTCTGCTGCTGCAGCTCTGTTGCACTGGCTGTGGATACTGTGGGAAAGTTCTGGTGTGGCCCTGTGACATGAGCCATTGGCTTAATGTAAAGACCATTCTGGAGGAACTCACAGAGAGAGGCCATGAGGTAACAGTGTTGACTCCTCCATATACTAACCTCATTGACTACAAGAAGTCTTCTCCACTGAACTTTGAGGTATTCCATTTGCCATATGACAAGGAATCAGCTGAGAATTTAAATAATAAATTTCTGGACTTAATTTTTAATGTCTTGCCAAACTTAACACCCTGGCAATCAGCGATAAAACTGAAAGACTACTTTGCTGAAATAACTGAAAGTTTAAAAATCATGTGTGAGAGTGTGGTCTACAATCAGACACTCATGAAGAAGCTCCAGGAAAGCAACTACAATGTAATGATTATAGAGCCTGTGATACCCTGTGGAGAGCTGGTGGCTGAATTGCTTGCAGTCCCTTTTGTGCTCACATTAAGAGACTCCATAGGAGGCATGAGGGAGAAACACTGTGGGAAACTTCCGGCTCCATCTTCCTATGTCCCTGTTCACATGGTGGGACTAACAGACAGAATGACCTTTATGGAAAGAGTGAAAAATACAATGCTTTCAGTTTTCTTTGACTTCTGGATCCAGGATTATGATACTGATATTTGGGACCAGTTTTATAGTGAAGCTTTAGGTAAGAGATTCTGCTTTTCATTTTAAACTTGTTATCAAAAGAAATTTAGAAAGATTTAAGTGAGATCTAGGTAAATGAAAGGAATACATTTTAAAATATCTGTCTTATATTTAAACTTCATAAGTGATAGCAATGAACTAGTTATCAAAAACTAAGTGGAAATGGGGACAAGAAATATCTTGCCATAGTCACTTTTTCTTTACAGTCATCAAACTATTTCCCATAATATATCTTGATACTTGTTAGATTCATGCCAAAAAATAATACAAAACACATAAAAAATATTAGTCCTCTGGAAGATTGTCATATTTAGATATTATATAGAAGTCCAGCACAATGAGTTTCCATATTAGAGGAAGTTGTAGCTATTCTTGACAAAGAGAGGATAATGTTCATTCTGAGACAAGCTACTTGCCTGACACCAGTAATAAGCTGAAATAACAAAGAAATTTTATTTAATTCATCTGAATCTGCTCAAAAATTTTTATAATTGATTGTGATTACTCTCAATCTTATACCATTCCTGTTGGAACAGGATGTCCACCATTCTTATCCCTGTCATAAATTTTAGATGAAACTTCAGAAACCAGGTTCATCATGGCTGGTCACTGAAAAGATTACTAAGATGCTTTATACTTCTTGGGGGAGTGCTACACAAAAACCTGAAAAAGTAATTAGAAAACTCTAAAAGACTTTGTATCTTGAGCAGTAAAGGAGAGTAGATGTTTTGTTACTTCAGTGATATACACTTATTCCACCTTTTTTTAATTCCTTGACTTTTCTGCTAAAAAAAAATGCTTTTTCTTTGCAATTTCACACTCAGCTGTGATCTGAATCAGTCAACTCAGACAGGCTTCCACTTCAACTATCTTTGAGAAGTATGCAGAGACATGAATTAATAAAGGATCATGTTAAACACTAAAAATATTATCTAATTTAGTTCACCGAATATCTGATGGTTTCACAGAACTAATGTTCAAAGGAATCCACTTCAAAAATCCTTCTATTTAGACATGATTTGGTTTATCTGCATTGATTTGCTATAATTAATTAATTTAATAATCAGTATGCGTTACCTGGATGCAGACTACATGCTACGCTCTATAGATTTAGGTAAAAAAATACAAGTATCTTGGCCTCAAGACTAGCCTCAGAGATAAATTGAAGAGATAGAACTATAATAGGTCACTGCCACACTTTGGTGTAATAGGATTATGAGTAAAGACCTCTGGAAAGACTCAAGTTCAGAACAAGAGGATAGAAACATTATCACAGGAGAAGGGGGAAAAGGGCACGTTCTATTAAGCAAAAGTTGTACAGACTGTGCATTCAGGCGACCCCCAAGAATCCTTTAAAATTAAAAAACATCTTACCTGACTCACTGGGTAGCTTAAAATAATAGATTCGTTTAATAATAATATCTACCTGTTAGCTAAAATTTAATAACCAATTAATTATACATATTTTATAGAATTATCCATTCTGATTGTAACTCAATTATATGTGAATAATTTAACTAAAGGAAAAGAGGTATTGGTCAATTTTATTTCACTGTTTTATATCCATAATTCCTCATGTGTAACATTTCAAAAAATACATATAATATTTACTTTTTATACTTAAATTCACTTTCATTCTCTTTCCTTTTATCCCCTGTATGCTTGTTATTGTGAATCATTGCTTTAAATATATAATTTTTCTAGTTGCTTTAAACTCTGTCTTTCTAAAATGATGCCTAAGGTCATGTAAACTAAATCACTTAGGGAGAAAAAAATTAAGTGAAACAAGAGAATGACTAATTTAAAAACAAATCACCTAGGGGTTTGTAATCAAGGCAGGATATGAGCCACAAGGAAGTAGGCAGCTAGAAGGCAAAAACTCATTTCAAATCTAATCTCTGGCAGTTTCAAACTGAGTGTCCTTGGGCAAATCTTCTTCGTTATCAAGTTATAAGTATTGGACTGTTGGACCATGGATATAATTGTAAACATTAAAACATAAAAAACATGTTTTTTCACAAATAAAAATGATTGACTTGGTTATTTGTAATTAGTCATTCTTCTGCATAAAGATTCTAAGATTAATACCTAGAATGTGTCCCCTTTAAAACACATCATTTAAAGACAGCAGTGAAGTATGTGATAATCGCAGTATGTACTTATGTATCTCATGTCCCAGAAAGAGAGTCATCATGAGTATAAATTACTCAGGGAGTTCTTACTAATAAAATCATGGCCCATCAATTGAAGTGATGAGATATAACTTAGAAGGATAAAGTGGACTGATATTGACAGATCCTGCAATAACACAAGTGATCCTGAGATTATAACCAGCTGGGGAGCACGGGTATATCCCTGACCGGAAGACTAGACACCACTGAGAGGCGATTTGGTGCAGGTGTTGTGGGGCTTATCCGTCATCTGCTATTCAGTTGGAGAGAAAAATGAGTAATAAATTTATTTGTAGTTTGGAATTGTGGTTAAATTTTTGGTTCATTTTATGTTGTGAAAATAACCTTATACATAACTCTTCATTTCTTTATTCTTTCTTTCTTTTCTTTTCTTTCTTTCTTTCATCTTTATTTCTTTCTCTCCTTCTCTTTCTTTCTTTTAAGCCATATTACTGCATTAATGCCCCTTTTTATTTCACAGCTAGAAGCCATATTATTCTAGAGTATCTAAATTTATTTTTCCCTTATAGCTTATCAGTAAATTAGCTGTGCAATTTTCCCATTTAACTTATAAACTAATTCCCCCCACCCAACCCTTTGTTGTTTTCTCCAGGGAGACCCACTACATTATGTGAAACTCTGGGGAGAGCTGAGATTTGGCTAATTCGAACATATTGGGATTTTGAATTTCCTCGTCCATACTTACCTAATTTTGAATTTGTTGGAGGATTGCACTGCAAAGCTGCCAAAACTTTACCTAAGGTAGAACTATTACATTGAAGGATATGTACCTTATGATGTGATATCTGATTTTCCTTTAAAGATTACAGTATTAATAACAGAGACATAATGCTGAATGCCTTGGTTGGCCACTCCATTTCCATTTTTCACGTAAGAGAGATTTTATGACTAATATATGTGTCTTTTAGACATGATATCGAGAAATTAGTCTGAAAATGGCATGATTGAAGTGTATCTTAAAATATCATTATTTCTGTAGTGTCAATAATGGATTGGAGTGACAGGAAACTAGAGCCATAAAAATCACTAAGAAGACTGCTGTAGTCTTCTTTACAAGCGTGATGGAGTTATGAACAGGGCATTTATCACGATGGTAGAGAGATAAACATGCTTTCATGAGACACTTTGGGGTGAGTTCCATAGTATTTAGTAAGTGAGAGAAAGTAAGAGTTGAGGGAAAAGAAAAAATTAAGGAAGACTCCTGGATTTCCATTTGGAATGTTTATTTGATAGTGATAGCTTCTACTGAAATAGGAAACATGTAGAGGTAAAATTTGTTTGATATTAATACAATGAGTTTTATTTTGTGACTATTCACTTAGAGGAGTCAGTAGGATTTTCAGAAAGAATTTTCCTTAGAAGTCATTTGAGTAATACAAGGTTTCGATCTCAGCAAACAGCAAAAGAAATATTGGGAGTCATCATAAAGTAGCCAGCATAAAGTAGAGTTCATGAAAATGAGAGACCCAGGCTTGGATTGTTTCTTTACCAACCCGCTGACAGGTTTCTTTTGGAATGAAAAAGAAAATTGTATACCACATTCCTAAGTCTTCAAAGAAAAACTGTGGAGTGCCAGGGGTATTGGAAGGAAACAGTATTGAGAAGTAAAAGAAAGTAATAGATAAGCATTATAGAGATATGGCTTTTAACTATCAATAAGGAGTGAGAAGGAAAAACCTCATTTACTTGTATTGTGAAAATATTAACAAAATCTCTTTAGGATCGTTGCTGGGTAAATGGTGTTCCCAGGAGAATTCTTGATTTCTCTTTACAGTAAGATGTATATTGATGAATGATACTTATTTCAGGATTATGAATATTCTTTTTCTTACCAATCAAGTTATAGATGCAAACCAAGCTCTATTAAGACTTGGCATAATGAACGAATATCTAACTAGAAATATCAAAAGAGAAGCGACAATTTCTGTGGCTCCTTAGATTATCTCCCATGCCAAGCTATTTTTTATCCTTGCATTCTCACTTTTACACACACACACACACTCATACACACACAGTAATAAGTCACATAATTTCACAAAATCATCTCAGATAAAATGATGAAAGAAGGGGAAAATTATCCCCTTCTAAATTCAACTTACCTATTGATAAAAAGTTTGCACAGCATGAATATCAATCATAGCTTGTGGTTGTTATGTAAGAATTATTCCAGTCACTGGACACACAGATTAAAAAGCAATGAGAGGTCCTCCAATCAAGAACTCAATGAATTTAGTATATATATATATATGTTTCTATATACATGTATATACAGACAGTCACAAATATATGTATATATATACACATATATAAATACAGGCATACATATTTAAATATATACATACATATATGCGTAAATTTCTTTCAAACTCCATGTGTTTGGGGAGATAATTAAAAATAATAAGACAATCATTTCTGAGATGTCAGAGATATTCTCCTTACATTAATGAAGTTGAAAATGCAAGTTTACTTTCAACTTTGACATCATCTCTTCTCTGATTATTTAACAACCTTTAATTGGGGAACATGGTGATTCCAGAGGTGCCACAAAACATTTTTCATGGAATACATGACACATGTCTAGAGGATGTCATTCTCCTAGAATATGATGTGACTGGGCGAGCCCCAGAGTTTGCCATGGCCAACTTGCAAAAGGGTAAATGATGAGACAAGGGATATGGACAGTTGTTATCTCACTTTACAATACATTACTATATATCACAGTTCTAACAAATGTCTTCTTAACCCTGTTAATAAGGGAAGACCTAAACACAAGAAAATTACCATGGAAACCGTATCTAAAAGAAAAGGCAAATCAACACAGTAATGATTTATTAGATATAAACTGCTATGATAATAATTTCAGAAGCATAAATAAGATCCACTTTGGGACTTTCTTTTAAGAAATATTTTTATGAGTTTGCAGGTCACTCAGTCATTAATAAAATTAAACCTGGTAGGAAACAATGTCCATCAACCATGAAAAGCACTATATTCTTATCACCTAATCTTTTTGTATAATGATTTGTTCCATGACTATTTAGTAATACATGATTATGTATTTAAACCATAAGTTTTAGACACATACTTTCTCCTAAAGAGACTAGATGGTTCTAGGTGTCAAAAGATAAAACAGTCTAACTATCTTCTGACAATTCCCTTGAATCTTCATTTTAGAAGTGTAAGTAAATTTTATTTTATTTCCTGTGATACTGCACCTTTGTAATACAATGAAATTTTTCTCTGCAGAAAATAGAAGAATTTGTCCAAAACTCAGATGGTATTGTAGTGTTTTCTCTGGGTACAATGATCCAAAATCTCACAGAAGAAAAGGCCAATCTTATTGCCTCAGCCCTTGCCCAGATTCCACAGAAGGTAAGTACAGTAGACCCTCTTATTTGCAGAGGATACATTCCAAGACCCCAGTAGATGCCTGGAACCACCGATAGTATCGAACCCTATACATAGTATGTATTTTCCTATACGTACATACCTATGTATGTCTACTTAGTGACAACTGCTACAGTAGTCCTCCCTTATCCTCAGTTTTGCTTTTTGCTGTTCCAATTACCTGCAGTCAACTGCGATCCAAAAATATTAAATAAAAAATTCCAGAAATAAACAATTTGTAAGTTTTAAATTGCAGCTGTTCCTAGTACCCTGATGAAATCTCATGCCCTCCTGCTCCATCCAACCCTGGATGTGAATCATCTTTTTGTCCAGCATATGTACACTGTGTATGTTACCCACCTATTAGTCACTTAGTAACCATCTCAATTATCAGATTGACTGTCATGGTATCAAGTGCTTGTGTTCGAGTAACCCTTATTTTACTTAATAATGGTTCCAAGGTGCAAGAGTAGTGATGCTGGCAATTCAGATATGCCAAAGAGAAGCTGTAAAGTGCTTCCTTTAAGTGAAAAGGTGAAAGTTCTCAACTTAATAAGGAAAGAAAAAAAAACAACATTGACATCATCTGCTCCTGACATCCAACCATCCATATCACCTTGGCTCAATGATCCTCCTTTTGACACATAATCATCAGGTCAATAGTAGCCTAACACTACTGTTGCAATGCCTACATCATTCATCTCACTTCATCTCATTATGTAGGCATTGTAGCTTCTCACATCATCACAAGAAGAACAGTGAATACAGTGCAATAGGATTTTGAGAGAGAGAGAGACCACATTCATAAAACTTTTATTATGGTATATTGCCGTTGGTATAATTCTATTTTATTGTTATTGTTGTTAATCTTTTATTGTGCCTAATTTAAAAATTAAACTTTATCACAGGTATTTATGTATAGGAAAAAACAGTATATACAGGATTCAGTACTATCTTCATTTTCAGACATCTACAAGGGGTCTTAGAATGCATCCCCCATGGATAAAGGGGGGCTATTGTAAGTGACTAATGGGTGGGTAGTGTATGCAGCATGGAAACCAGGGACAAAGGGATGATTCACGTCCCGGGTAGGATGGAGCAAGATGGCGTGAGATTTCGTCACGCTACTCAGAACAACATGCAATTTAAAACTTATGAATTGTTTATTTCTGGAATTTTCCATTTCATATTTTCAGACTGCAGTTGTCTTTGGGTAATTGAAACTGCAGAAAGTGAAACTGCAGATGGGAGGACTACTGCACAACCTTTGACCTTGCTAGGCAGCTATTTACCAATTGGAGAGAGATTATGGCTATTGATGTCTTTCCATTTGAAAGTTGAATCTCATTTTACACTTAATGTAACAGGTACCAGTCTTAAGTAAAAATTTTTGAAAAATTACAATAGTGTGTTTAGGCAATTTGATCATTTGCCTATCGAGCCTTGCCATTACTATGGAAACTCATCTTTTTTGGAACTTGTTGTTTTTAATGAAATAGACATGAAAACATTAAGCCCATTGCTCATGTTTTAGTTTTCAAAATCTTAAGGCCTGTGCTGACTATTCCCAAAATAATTCTGAAGTGCATTCACGCCAAGAACCAGGAAAAGGGAGAAGTGGAATGCCAAAGATAGAGATGAATCATACTAAAGAATATCCTTCACATCTTTGGTTGTATTAGGATTCGATTCATTATAGTTGAGCATAAAAGTAGAATCC
The DNA here is from genome assembly GCF_057802395.1 of Ceratotherium simum simum. NCBI lineage: Eukaryota > Metazoa > Chordata > Mammalia > Perissodactyla > Rhinocerotidae > Ceratotherium > Ceratotherium simum. The sequence goes on along the minus strand of NC_141907.1, from coordinate 56,143,627 downwards.
TAGATTCATTTAGTCTTCCTAATTAATTAGAGTTTTCTAGAATTAAGGCAATTGAAATTTTAATATGATAGTCTAGCAATTTTCATGTCCTAATTTATATTCAGTTAATTTTAACTTTGTCACCACAATTCTAGATTTTATATAAAAATTCTAGCAATTTTGTATATTGCTATTTATAAAATATTAAAGAGCTCTTTTTGCTTTTGGTTAAATTCCATAAAACTCTATAGAGACAAATATACAGGCTAATTATAAAAATAAAACCAAACAAGACACTTCATTGACTAATGGCATATAAGCAAACCCATTACCTCATTATTACTTAATAAAAAAGAAAAACATAATACATAGAAGTTGAGGAAGGAAAGAAGGAGGTAGGAAGAAAAAGAGAAAGGAAAGATATCCAACCATCAAAAAACAGTTAGATAAAATTTAAAGCGAATTACATTTGTGAGAAAAACTAATTTGAAGATAGAGCTAGGATGGTCAGTGACTTAAATTTATGCAGAAGTCCTGTGTCCGTAATAATTTTTAACTCTAATTCTTCACTTACAGTCTCACTCCCAGAAGCTTTTAAGTGATAATAGAAAAAATGATAATAGTATGCTTAGTAGACGACTAGTTCAAGCTCTTTTAAAAAGGTGGTTGTAAACAGTCCTACTATTTATGTCAATATTTACAGAGTACACCAATGTACTCCCCTCTCAACTATCACCTAAATTTAAGGTGGATATGTGATTTATAAATAACTCTACAACCTTATAATGCCATTATCCTGTGGTTTTACTTATGAACTATATGTACTGTCTTTCACAGGTTTTATGGAGATACAAAGGAAAGAAACCAGCCACATTAGGAGCCAATACTCAGCTCTATGATTGGATACCCCAGAATGATCTTCTTGGTAAGACTATGGAAAAGAAAAGCTGTGTATTTGGGTGATGGACAAGGAGAATAATTGTTTAACAGCTAATAAATTCAACATATATTTAATAATTGTAAATGTTTCTCATTTTACTCTCAATTTTAAAATATATCATTAAAGATTTGACCATTAATATGATAGATTAATACTTGCTATGATTCAGATAAGAGTTTCAGGCAACACAGAAGGAATTAATCCCTCTTTTCTCTGGGCTAGCCATTTTCTGTGGTAACAATGCCCCATGTGCTCATGTTTCTCTGTAGAAAATACTGCCTTCTTCAGTTACTTATCCCATAGATTTTCCCTTTCTGTCTCTGAAATTCTGTTAAAGTATTATGAAATGAAATCTTCACCCTATTTCTCACTCTATCACCCAACTAGGTCATCCCAAAACCAAAGCTTTTCTCACTCATGGTGGAATAAATGGAATCTATGAAGCTATTTATCATGGAGTCCCTATGGTGGGAATTCCCATGTTTGGTGATCAGCATGATAACATCATTCACATGAAGGCCAAAGGAGTAGCTGTAGAGTTGAACATGAACACAATGACAAGTGCAGATTTGCTCAGCGCTTTGAGAACAGTCATTAATGATCCTTCGTAAGTACTACCGCTTTCTAAAGGATTACCATTGGATGTGTTATGTACCATGTGAGAGAATGTTAGAGATCATGCTTGTGGACCATTAATAGATCTTTTTCCACAATCTTGAGTCATTCACCTTCTTGGTCCTGAAAATCTCCTGGAAACTATAGTTCATACAGTGTCAAACTTCCATCTTGGAAAAATTAGACTTAAAGTAACTGTTGGTTTATTCCAATTTTTTCTATGTCTGCATTTAACCACATTCTCTTAAAAATATATTTCTTTTTCAGTCTCCTGACTGTACCTGTTAAAATGCTATGCAAAGAGCAGAGTTCATATAACAACAATTTCTATGGCTCTTAGACTGTATAATTTTTATAACATGTATCACACAACTACCTTTAACAAAAACAAAATTTCATTAATTTATTTCTTTGTGTTTGCCATCCAGTTATAAAGAGAATGCTATGAAGTTATCAAGGATTCACCACGATCAACCTGTAAAGCCCCTGGACCGAGCAGTCTTCTGGATTGAGTTTGTCATGCGCCACAAAGGAGCCAAACACCTTCGGCCAACCGCCCACAACCTTACCTGGTTTCAGTACCACTCTTTGGATGTGATTGGGTTCCTGCTGGCCTGTGCAGCAACTGCTGTATTCTTAGTCACAAAATGCTTTTTGTTTTTTTGTCGAAAATTAGATAAAACAGGAAATAAGAAAAAAAGGGAATAGATCTAAGTTTGGCAAAGTCTTGACTATTCTGTTCATTCTAGCCACAAAGAGATTAATGAGAACACAGCACCTCCTTGCTGTTTTTCTAATTTCCCATTTCTCTGCCTTAGAGAAAGACTAGAATTCAACAAGACCATTAACTAGTGAACATGTCCTATTCTTCCTTTTTATAGTCCCAGATGTCTTTATCCTCTTTCTCTTTACCTATTTTCTGACACAGGGACACTAATAACTCTAAAAGTTCTATTCGTGATACCATTATTTTCGTTTTATAACCTTACGTGTTGACTCACAATATGCTGACTCACAGTATGGTGATTGCTGGAGAGAACAAAATATGAGCTAAATTTCATGGATATTGGGAGCTCAGAATAGTACAATTCACAAGTTGTAATAAACCATATGAATCAGGGAAGTATCCTTAGATATTAGTTTGCTATGAGAAATGTGATTTCCTTTTTTAATACAAATAAACACTTCTACTTGCCCAATGTTATTGGGGTTAGGGCAAAAATTGAAAATAATGGTGGTGAGACATCACACTTGGGAAGATGAACAAAATTTCCACAGAGTTCGACATTCGTCTACTCAAGCACCATAATAAGATACTGCAGATTCAGTGGTATAAACAACAGAAACTTATTTTTTAACAAATCTGCAGCCCAGAAGTCCAAGATCAAAGTGCCAGCAGAGTTGGGTTTTGGTGAGGCCTTCCTTCCTGAATTGTGGATGGCCACCTTTGCCCTTTGCCCTTTGTCCTCACATGGCTTTTCCTCTATGTGCTCATGGAGAGAAAAAGATGTCTGGTGTCTCTTCCTCTTCTTACAAGGGCACGAGTACTGTGGGATTAGAGTTCCACCCTTATGACCCAATTTAATCTTAATTGCCTTGTTAAAGGTCCTGTCTCCAAGTAGAGACACATTGGGGGTCGGAGTATAGTCAACATACAACTTTGGGGGGACACAACTCAGTCCATAACAAGCTCTTCCAGACAATCATGGCTTATGTTTCTGCCCTTAATCAACAAATATTTCTTGTGTGTCTTTTATGTACAAGGGGCAATTCTGAGCATTGCCTTAAAACAATAAACAGAATCAATGAAATGATTTCTTTTTTTTAGTCAGTATGTCAGCAATATTTTAAAGGTAAACATATTATTTTAAGAGAAATAAATATAAGAAAAATAGAAAAAATATTTTAGTAATCTTAATGAGATTTTTTAAAGACCAGTACAATTGATAACCTTAAATGACAGTTCACTATATTTAAAAATCACTAGTATTCATAATGTAATAATTCTATATAATCAAAGAAATAGTTTCTTATGGGAAAAGGGAAATATTTTCTCTATAAGTAAATCATTATAATTTTTTCCAGTCTCCATTTTCTATAAATATAAACTCATCAATTAATTGTTATTTAAGAATATAAGCTATTAGAAGACCTGCCTCATCAAGATATGATATATTAAATATTTATCAATGCAGTGCTCTAGTGAAAGATTAATATTCATATTCTACTCAGCTATACATTAATTTAACAAACATATTAAACATTGCAGTGTTTACCCTCCTGTTATCTTAATGATGTATCTACTTAATGTTTTCTTTTCGGTATTTGATACATTATGGTAAGATAGATGAACTCCACAGACTTACTAAATATTTTGAAACTCTTATACATTTTAATATGGTATATTTAAAAAATACTTTCCAATTTAAAATAACTATATAGGGGCCAGCCATGGCGTAGTGGTTAAGTGCGTGCGCTCTGCTGCTAGCAGCCTGGGTTCGGATCCCGGGCGCACACTGACGCACCTCTTGTCAGGCTGTGCTGTGGTGGCATCCCGTATAAAGTGGAGGAAGATGGGCACAAATGTTAGCCCAGGGCCAGTCTTCCTCAGCAAAAAAAGAGGACGATTGCCATGGATGTTAGCTCAGGGCTGATCTTCCTCACAAAAAATAAATAAATAAAATAACTATATAATGAGAAAATGTAAGTACTATTTCTTGAATGTGCAGTGACTAAAAGTGCTGAAAAATTGCTGCAAAATTTTTTGAATACTGAAAATTATTTACTTAATGTTAAAAAAATTAAAGTACTTCATATTTGTGGGTTTTGACCTTTACAATTTATTGTATCCAGGGGAAAGCTATTTATATTTGCTTTAAGCTCAGTGCATTCTCCGCAAATTGAATCCAGTGAATGGCTAAGATCCAGTGAGAGGTGGCCTTCCATCTCTGGAGCTGAACCCTGCATATACTCAGGCATCTCTGTTGGACTCTGTGACTGGCTGTCATGGCATAGAAAATTTACTGCTCCTCAATAGCTGTTGTTCATATTCCTCTCCTTTTGAATTCAATTAAAAGAAGACTTGATTTAGCCTTGTAGTACCTTATATCTTTTCTAGCAAATTAACAGTCTTCCACTGAAGGTATTTAAGAGCTCCTTTTGCTATGCGCTGTTTTATATGCTTATTATAAGTCCAAGTAGATAGATCAAGTTTGGAACTCAGGGAAGCACTCTGGTCTAGAAATCTAAAATTGGACATCCCTAATATATATAGCCTTGATGTATTCTTCCATTGGACTGGATGAGATCATATGTTTAGAGAAATTAAGAAGGTCTGCACATCGAGTATGATCCCAACAGGAAACAGTATTTGCTCAAGATAATTCAAGACCTTGTAGAGACTTTAGGAGGCGACTACTCCCAGAAATGTTGGCACAGCCAAGGTTATAAACAAGGAATGATGAGTGTCCAGAAGAAACTCTCTCTTAATCCTAGTGTGGAAAGGAGAGGAGAAATAATAATACTAATATTATACCCCAGGAAATCTAGAGCTTGGATGCAGGGTCACATCACAGACATGGGGTTGTAGAAGGACACAGTTACTGCAGAGAAGCAAGGCCAAAGCAGAGAAGGAGCAGGTAAGGTATGACCTGATTTCTTTCCTCCTGCCCTGATTATCTGTAGGTCTCACATTTTGCTGAATCTCATCAAACCCAGCTCGTAAAACTCCTGGGTGATGCAAATTGTATTAGTCAGAGTTCTTGGAGCATATACCAGGATAAAAAAGGCTGAGAATGGACTTCTCTTAACAGTCATTCTTATAGTTGTTCAGATGAGGAAATTCTCATGTCTAACAAAGTGGAGACCAGGTCCCATTAGCTTCATTCCTTTTGTGCAACCTTTACAGTCCCAGCTCCTAGAATTGCTCAGCAGACTGAAGCCAATAATTTAACTTCTTTTAGGTCCATAAAATTCCATTTGCCCTTTATCTTGGGAACTCCTCCATTGTTCAGGGTTCTTTAATTGGTGGTATGATCCAAAATTTTATTCATTCAGAATCAATGTGATGATCTGTTTTTACTAGTTTATTGTATCTTTACACAGACTTTTATTATTGGACATCAGAGTATTCAAAATGTACTCTAGTAATCTGTGTCATCATTCATTCAATCTCTACTAGAGCTTAGTGAAAACCCAAGAGCTGTTTCCCAAATGCAGAAGACCAGCCAGGAGAATATGGCACAGTTTTGCTCCAAAATCATAAGATTCCTCTATTAGGGTTTGTCAAAGATTTATTTAGTATTTCTATCTGCCACAGATAGAGCACATAAAGTCATATTTTCTGAGTCATAAGGAATGTCACAGAACAGCTTGTAATGCAGCCTGGATACACAGTAGAGAGCACTCATGCCCTAGCTGCACTAAAAATTGGTAACTTAAGGTTACTTCTTAAATGGGTTATGCTCACATATCCATATGTGGAATAGTTGCCCCCAATATTCCAAAAGAGCCTAATAAGCTTTAAGCCTTCTTTTAATATTTTAGTCAGTTTAACATTAATCATGCTAAAGTGATTATTCCAACTCAGAATAACTCAGTTTCCCTGTGGATAACAAAATTCCATCCAAATGAATCAAATAGGGAGATTTTAACCAAGAGAATACTTACAAAAAGTATGGATTGTGAAGGGAACAAAAAAATGATGAGGCATACCGAGACTAACAGCAGCAAAAGACATAAAAGGTGCTTGGTAATTACTAACTGAATTAGTGAATAAATAAAGAATACTCACATTTACTAGACCAACAAAAGCTGAAGAAAAAAAAAGACAACAAAACACTGACCAGACCAAATAGAAGATAGGTGAAAAATCTATGAGGTATGCTAAGTCAGGAACCGTAGTAAGAATTTCAGTAGATGAAGTAGAATAGTATTAAATTCCAGATCAGGTAAACAAAACAACATATGCATTTTTATCTGATTTGAGATTTTGTTGCTGAACCTGGTATGAGCTATTTCAGGGAAATGGTGGAGGCAGAAACTAGATTACAAAATGGGAGATAAGGAAATAAGACAAAATGTGTAGACAACTCTCAAAAAGCAGCATTCAGATTCGGAAGTAAATAGTTTGATGGTGAATGGGCAATGATGAATGGGCAAGGGAGGTAACGTGGAGCCTGAAGAAGATATGGTATCAAGATCCATATATTTCCATATATATTTATTTTATTTCATAACATTGTTAAGTGTTAAGTGTCTGGCATAAATACAAGTACTTTAAATAAATTAACTCAATTATTACAACCATCATGAGAAGCATATTATTATACACATTTCACAAATAAGAAAATGGAGGTACAAATAGATTAAATAATTTTCCCAATGCCATATTGCTGGCTCACTAGTAGTACTGGGGGAGGATTTTACCATAAGTAGACAGAGCCCAGAGTAAACATTATTAAAAATTACATAATATATACCTCATTTATGGATGTATACCTCTTACTATGAATGAAGTAGTAAAAAGGAAAGGTTAAAGATATAGAAAAGGAAAAGGATAAGCGATAAACTGAGGACCTCAGGTTGACTGTTCTTAAAAGGACTGAGGAATAGGATACTTAGTTCATGTAAATGGAGAGGAGGAGAAAAGGATGGTTATATATGTAGAATAGTTTATACTGTTCAGGTTAGAAAGTAAAGTTTGTTTCCTTGCAAAAATAAGACAGGTTATAAAGTTCTTTTCTTTCAATATTCCATCAAGTTTTACATAGATAAAAAATGTTTTCAAAGTCAAGCTATGCACTACCTATGTTTTTACCTATGCTGAAATCACTTTATTCATCTTCTATCAAATTCCAATATGCAGCACTTCAAAAATCTTCCAGCATTCATGGTGAACTCCACGTCCCTTCCCTGCTCTAGGCAGTGACCTCCTCTCCTGTTTTACTAAGAGTGTGTTCAGGCTTTGTGAACCACTCTATATTCCCTCTTCTCCATCTGTGATCACACTCTTCTTTCTCCATATCCAGCCATCCTCACTGGGGACGAGAGAAGCTTGTTTCAGTAACAGTCACTGCTCATAGTACATGAGGAGAGGCCCCAAGAAACAGCAGAATTATTTTTGATTTCTAGCTCCAGAAACGAGTATCAAGTGACATATCAAAGTACAAAAAAGAAATCCTTACCCCATAATCCTGTATTTTTCCCACCGCTTTCCTAAAATGTCAGTTCAATCCCATGTCTCCTTATGAAAATCCTGAGAACTTTAGAAAAAAATTAATTCTTCGTTTTAAAAACTCTTTCATAACACCGTCCTTTTCCATTTTCCTAACTGCAGTCCATACCTGGAATTTTTGTTTGTTTTTCCTTGGATTGTAACTCACTGTTTCCTACTACTTAGCCATTGGAAAAGCAGTTGAGTACTTGCACAGGCCATAGAATGAAAAATATCACTACATCAGAGACTGTAAAGTAGAAGTCTTTATATGTTGCTTTGGAGTTGCTCATTTGGAGTAGAAGTACCACATGTTACACAAGAAGCAGGGATGGAACCCCTGATTCCTTCTTTCATCTCTGGTTAGTGAGGTGAAGCTGTTTGATTTTGCAGCTATGGCAGTTGAGCAATTTGATGGTAAAATACTGTATCTCCCTCTCTCAATATATGTTTTGTTACATTGAATGGATCTACTTCAGGTAAAAGAGGCACATCAACTCTTTTATCTTCTGGACGCAACAAAAAAGAACAAAAGAGATGTAATCTTCAATGCTAAACTCACCAGGAGCCCACTCCCACAATCGTTTACATGACTTCTCACAATAACATTGGAAATGTTCAGTAAAGTTACCAATAAATACATCCGAGAAGTGGGTGAAGTGCAGAGCTCTTTCCACAGCCTATTCAAGTAGAGTCAAAATTGCATGGAAGTCAGAAATCTGAAAGTTCCACGTGTCTTTACCACAGCTGCACCATAAATAAAATGATCTATTTACGGTATCATTATTTTTGTCTTCTAACCTTAAGTGACATGCTGATTCCTGGGGAGTGCACAAAATATGGGCTGAACTCAATGGATGTAAGGAACCCAGATGAGCAAATTTACAAGTTGCAATAGACCATACAAATCAGAGAAGTATCCAAGGAGATTAGCCTGTTATGAGAAACATAACAATTTCCTTTTATCAATAAAAATGAGCCCTTCTACATGCCCAACATTACTGAGCTTAGAGCATGAATTGATAACAGTGATAGGCCCTTACTTTAGGAAAGGTTTATTATATTTTCACAGAGCTCTTCTAGATAATCTTGGTCTACATTTCTGCTGTTAGGCTACCAATATTTCTTGTATGCCCTCTACCCGCAAGGGACACTTCTTGCTACTGCCTTCAAACAAGGAAGGGAATCAATCTTTTCTCAGAGAGAGAAAATGTCAACAATATGTTAAAGAGGAACAGATTGTTTTAAAAGAAACAACCATAAGAAATATAAAAAATTATTATACTAATTTATGAAACTTTTAGTTAGTACAATGGATAAACATGTATTTAAATATCAATTCATTATATTTAAAAATTACTAATCTCTAATCATTATTTATAATAAAAAGTGTAACTTACTATGGGGAAAATTAAGAAATATTTACTCTGAAAGTAAGATGATAATATTGTTTTCTAGTCCCTATCTTCTAGAAATGTAGATTCATCAAATGATTACTTTCGAAGACCTCTTGACCAAAAATATGGTATATTAAATATCTATCAATGGAAATTTCTACTTTAATGTAAATATTCATATTTTCATCATCTTTACATTAAGCTAACAAATATATTCAACTTTCCAGTTTGTTTACTCTCTTGTAATCTTAATAATATATCTACTTAAAATTTTAATTTTTGTATTTGATATATTAAACTGATAAATGGTCTCAATTGACTCGTTGAAAATTTTGAAATTCTTATACATTTTAATATGGTACATTTACAAATTACTTTCAATTAAAAAATAACTGTATACAGGGAAAATGTAAGCATATCTTCCAGTGTGTGTTTGTGCCTAAAAATGCAAATAGATTTATTAGCTAAGTATTTAAAAATTTTTAAGTTATTCATATTGGTGTGTATTTTGACTTTTACTGTCTGTCTAAACCCGGTCTGTTCTCTGTAATTAGAATGCGGTGATTAACTAATGTGCTGTGAGAAGTGGGCAGCCATCCCTGGGTCTGAGCCTGCATATGCTCTGGCACTCTGGTCTCTGAGGCTAGCTACCTGTTGTCCAATAGCTTCTCCTTCCCCTTCAATCTGGTACTGCATTTTGAAATCAGCTGGAATTAGAATCCAGCTGACCTGGGAGTATATTCTGTCTTGACCACCTCCTGTGATACCAGAACCCTGCCTATGTTAGTTCTCTCCTTCTTGTAGGGAGCTCCTAACCTTGAGCTCCCAGCATAGAGTTCTAAATACCATGGCAAACAGAGAAGGAAAGAGTGAGGGAGAGGCTTTTTAATGATACATTATTGTTTTCATGTTATCAGATGGGAAAGCAGGAGGGCTTACATTTCTGAGATATATATATCCTGTATATATATACAGGATATATATATATACTGTATATATATATAGTATATATATACAGTATATATATACAGGATATATATATAGTTCCTATCTTATAGTCCCCTCAGACAGCCCAGGAGCAGCAGTGGAGTTGGTACACGGGCCAGCAGCATCTGAGCCCATGGAGAACCTGCAGAGAGTCAGTGGAGGCACACAAGGCCCAGGCAATCCCAGAAGCAGCAGAAGTGCTGCTTATAAATATATGTGTTTGTGTGTGTGTGTGTGTGTGTGTGCATAGACGTATATACGTGTATATATATATATATATAGAGAGAGAGAGATAAGAGAGTGGTTTCCCAATTTTTCTGCATACTAGAACCACCTTGGGAACTTTTAACAATGCTGATATCCATTTCTCATTCAAACAAATGCAGAATTTCTGGTGTGGAGGCCAAAATTTAGTATTTTAAAGAGATCCATATGTGAATTCAATGTGCCCTAGAGTGTGGGGAACACTGATTAAAGTTTAGATGAGCAGAGAACATGGTTATTATTCTATTTGGGATCCATAATTTACAGATAAATTTGGAGAGTGGTTTAGTCAATTAAGTATCAGACATTCTGTTATTTATTGTCTAAATTAAATGTCAAATATCTGTGTCTTGAAAATCTACTTATAAGTTCAACTAAATTTGTGCAAAATAAATAAATAAATAAATTTTAAAAGATTCCTTCCAAAGTATTACTACTATGCAAAAGAGTGGCATCCCTTGGTTCCATGTCATTAACTGGTGAAAATGAATTTAGTCACACTCTGTTTCCACATTCTCCAGGCCCTTATTTTGTTAATCTTGTCTAGTCCAATGATGTCATCCATTGTCCAGTTCAGGAATGAGTTTATTTAATGTCTCTTTCTCAGAATCAGTTATCTGTGATGAAGCAGAGGTAAGAAGCCTGTATTATGAACATTTTGCTCTCTACTTCCCCCTTATATTCCCTTGGTTTTTCTTTTATCTATATCTCAAAAATCTTATTCATAAGTGGCCATCTTCTCTTTAAAATCTATTTTGGTTTTCCCTCATTTCTGCTTTCTGCAAAAGAAAATAACTTATTATTAAGTTTTAATATTATTATTTATTTTCTATTTTATTACCAACTAATATACTACTAATACTGCATTAGTGATATAATAATATCTACCATTTCCTACATACTGCAATTTACCAAGAATCATATTATATGATTTTCATACAGTACCTTGTAATTCTTAGTAATTCCATGTTGTTGATAGTATTATTGCATTTTATAGATGACATTAATAGGCTCAAATGTCCTTGGAACATGCTATTCTAGGCCTTCAATCAGCATATCAGCATATAAATCATGAATTGAATTATATAGGAACACATGTCATATACCTGGACATCAAAAGTAGGTGTTCTACATTGCATACTGTGTAATTCTGCATCAATTTCAAATATAATCTTCTCTAAAAATAATTTTATAGTACATTACTTAATGATTTTGTTTAAATCTTTTATTTAAATCCACAGCTACACTATTTTCCACAATCATTCAATATCTACATATTGCAATTTTGGTATGTTATCACTTAGGCAAATATTTATATGATAAGTTGTTTCTACGAGAAAAAGAGATTCTAAATTCCACACCACTAAGTTATAGGGAAAACTTTGGACCCTGTTCACCTTAGCCACTAGCTAAAAAACAGAAAATGATGAGTGTATGTGGAGAAAAAGGAACACCTGTGCACTTTTGGTGAGAATGTAAAATGGTGCAGCCTCTATGGAAAACTGCATGAAGGTTCCCCAAAAAATTAAAATAGAATTACCATATGATATGGAAATCCCACTTATGGGTACATATCCAAAAGAAGTGAAAGCAAGATCTCAAAGAGGTATTTGCAGACCCATGTTCCTTGAAGCATTATTTACAATAGCCAAGAGGGGAAAGCAACCCAAATGTCCATCAAGAGATGAATAAAATAAGAAAATGTGGTATGTACATACAAAAGAATGTTATTCAACCTTGAAAAAGAAGGAAATCAGGAGTGATATCAGCATCACGGCAGAGTGAGTTGTTCCCTTTGTCTCTCCCCTCTCCGACAACCAATAGGACATCCATTGACCAACAGATGATTCCCTATGCAAGACAACAGGATGTGTAAGAGATCAATGCGTCTACACATTTGAGGGGGTGATTAGACCCCCAGGAGTCAATGGAACTAGAGGATCAGCCCCCTCAACCACCACTGGCAGCAGCAATCCAGGGTGCAGATCATCACATAGCAGCTTGTGAAGCTATGAATGGAGGTGGTGGGCACTCCAGTCTGTGTGACTGCATAGGGAGCATAGGTGGTGAGTACCCCTCCCTGCATGACTGCCTGTGGAGCAGGGGTGGCAGGTGCCCCTGCTCCTCCCCAGCAGTGGCAGATGGAACCAGGAACCACAGCAGAACAGGTGGGGCCACCAGACAACACCCCCAACACTAGCTCCACCAGCAGTGGGGGCTACTTGCAACCTTAAAAAAATCCCTTACAAATGATACTTAACTACACTTAGCATAAATGTAATAACTATTATCAATGGATAAGAAGGTATGTAAGGTTAGTTTAAGATTACAGAGGAAATAAAGGTCTGAGTGATAAAAAATGCTAACCTTTGACTATACATATATTGTGTAAGGGTATAGGAGGCAGCAACTTGCAGAATAAAACCAAGATGAAAGTCTCAAAGACAAATCTGCTAAAAATATATCAAGAAACACAGATCACAGGAAATAAGCTATTAGATAAGAGATTACAGAGCAAGGGTATGCAACATAATGTGAAGGAAAATAAGGCATCAAATGGCAAACAATCAAAGAAGGAAACTGGTTAGTAAGTGTGTTGTGAAAGCAGGTCGGTCTGCCCACAATAAAAGAATAAACAAATAATCCAAGGCCAAAGTTTCCAAGATTAATCATCTGCTACAAATTAATCAGGGATCATAGATCACAGAAAATAAGCTCTTTGATGAGATTCAATAGTAAGGTCACTCCCGGTAATATGAAGGAAAACAGGGATCAAATGGCAAACAATCAAAGTAGAAAGTTGGATGTTGAGTGGGGCGGGCGAGTGGGTTGGAGGGTTTGTGGGAATGTGAGACCAAGCAAACAATCCAAAACCACAAAGAAGCTTAGGGAACATTTTAAGTAAATAAGGGGACACAGGTGCAAGAGATTGATGCAAATAGACTTTTACAACAAAGTCAGATTTCCATCCCGACTTTCCAGAAGTTTTATGTCATTCCTTCAACAGGCACCCATCACAGCAATTTTGATTTATTCTATAGATAGAAACTGACAAAGGAAATCCCTTGGCCAAGTCATAAATACTTAAAAAGGAGAATTTTCAGCTTTTGCAGGTGAAACTCCCTTACCACCCATTCCTCCATGCCTGGTAACATTTACTTTATTGCTTTCAATATTTATAATTATTCTGTATACCAGAGACACAAATTAAGTATGGGAAAATTCTTGATAGATTGAACGATGGGATAGTGCCTTATGCTCACATTCTTTACAGGCAATTATCAAGTAGCCTTCCCTTTACATTAAATCATAATAATCAATCCATGTCAGAATGTTTCAGTTTCTCCAGACAGAGAAGACATCATTTCCTTTAGTGCATCTTATTCATCATGCACTTCCCTGATCACAGATGGTCCAGGACTTTGGTCCTGCAATAAGCTTTCTTCTGTAAAATGTACAAGGGAGAGTGAGTCTTTAAGCTATGGAAGGAAGACTTGTTTCCTGGTAAGACCTGCATCATTAAGGAGGGCTCTTGAACCACTAGGGTTTCTCTACTTGCCCATCCCTATACCCCTAAAGGATATTCAGCTTCCCGTGAGTAACGTCTTTATTCTCTGTTGCAACTGGAGACCACATTGAGATAAGTGTGAACAATGCAAATCTTCACACTGCAGATCCATATTTAATGTGGAAGATCATTACGATATTTAGAAACAACTTCTTGTTCAGCTGCTTACAGCGATCTTGGGGAGTTTCTTCATTTCAATGAAGAGCAAAGTGGGTTCTGATTCTGGTCTGTGTCCATGTGAAACCCTGTCACATGGGCCTTTCCCAGAGACTGAGGTTCATCGGTTAGCAAAGAAAATAAAACATGTTTAAAATGCCATAGGATTAAGTTAAATTGTCACAAATATCATAAAAGAGATGCAAACTTAATAATATGAAGATGGAAAATGAGAAGATGATCATTTAAAATGTAATATTCATCCTATATACTTCAATGATTACAGAAAAACAGTCTTAGAAATATAATGTATCAGTTATCTTGAATTTGTAATACATGAAAAGAGGAATGAATCTTTAATGAATATTTGAACTTAGAAAAGCTGCAGAGGTCAGAGTATTTTGTTAACTATTAAGTCACTTACATGGTTTTCTTTTCAATTTGTTTTGGTGGTATTGTTTAAATTTTAAAACACTGATGTATTTTGAATATCTTGACCTATAGAGACCTGAAAATTTATTGCTATGTTTTCTAAGAAAAAGTGGATAGCAATTCACAAATATACATATTTTCCTTTTTCTATTTTCTTTTTCTGGAAGACTCACTCCACTGTGTGAATTGATGGGGAAAGCTGATATATGGCTGATGTGAACCTATTGGGATTTTGAATTTCCTCATCCACTCTTACCAAATTTTGAATTTGCTGGAGCACCCCAGTGCAAACTTGTTAAACCCTTGCCTAAGGTAAAACTTTGGTCTCTTGAAAAGATTTTTCTTTCCCAATCCAGATATCGTCTTATAGAAAAGACATGGGTCAATATATAAAACTTCTTCATGCCATTCCCTCACATTTATGTACTTTATGTTTCATTATCAGTGAAGATTCTGGGATACATAACAGTCATTACAAGGGTGATAGAAATGCAGATCATGTGCATATAGTCACTATAAAACATTCTTTCAGTGTCCAACACATGAGAAAGGACAATTTTTTCAACGAATGTGTATTCTGTGTCTACTAGATGCCAGATTCTTCGCTCTGCACTGAAGGAAGAAGAGGTGAAAGAGAAAGACACAGTTGCCCCCCCCCGCCATGGGGAGCTTATAGACTAGTTGGTCATAAAAATTATAAATGTTAAAAATTTATAAATTATAAATTATAAAAGTATGTGCAATTATTTATAATAAAGTACAAATTATAAGTAAGATTGGAGTGGTATGGGAGCTCTTCACTTGTGTTTTATTCAAGTAAACTGCAATCAAATATTTAAAAGAATCAAATTCTGACAAGGTTATAATTAAAGTGAAAATATGTGCCAGTATTCAAAGGGTATGAGATCTGGTGCTTTAATGCATGGTATTGTGATAGCCAGCAAATATACAAAGGCCCCAATCCTGCCAGGAATATCTTTTTTATAAAACACAGACACACAAGAAAAACAGGAAGAAAAGATTTTACTCCCTTATCTCGTTGAATTGATGTGAGAATAAAAAGTTCCAATAGAGTCATTCCTTATTATTTATAGATTCTGTATTTTCGAATTTGCCTACTCACTAAGGTTTATTTGTAACCCCAAAATCAATACGTGCAGTGCTTTCATAATCTTGGACTGTGCACAGAGTAGCAAAAAAATTGATTCACCTGACAGGGGTGTTCCCAGTTGAGGTCACACAAGGTGATGCTCTGCCTTGTTGTACAGCTCTCGTACTGTAAACAAGTGTTTCTTTCCCAGCCTATTTAATGTCACATTTTTTGCATTTTTGTGCTTTTTGTTGGTGATTGCACTGTTTAGAAGGGCCCCCAAGAATAGTGCTGTAGTGCCTTCTAGTGTTCCTCAGAGGAAGCAAGAAGGCTGTGACATGCCTTAGGGAGAAAATATGTTTGTTAGATAAGCTTCATTCAGTTCCATGAATTATAGCATTGTTGGCTATGAGTTCAATGCCAATGAATCAACAATATATATTAAATAAGCTGTCTTTAAGCATTAAAACACATAAAACAAAGTTACGTGTTGATCAGTTGATAAAAATGCTGTAACGAAAAGCTTGCGGGAACCTAACCTTGTATTGACACTGGGAGCAATGATTCAGTATTCACTAATGAGGTTGTGGCTAATAAATTTAGGGTTCTTATTTTTGTACATATTGATGATTTAACAGGAGCACTTTCCTTCTTTTACCAAAGCAATTATTTATGTAACCTCATAACCGGGTCAGATTGTATATAGTCTTCCTAATCAGGAAGCCTACACACCAAAAGAGACTTATGCAACATAAGTTATGTTGTATGCAACATAACATAAGGTGGGAGTCCTCCCAGAGAGCTGGGGAGAGCAATGCTCATGCAAACACCTGGTAACAGGCCTGTAGTATGTGGACCCAATTGCAGACATGTTAGAAAACTATAATAATTAGGTGAACATAGTATCAGAGCAGAGAGAGGCAGATTGAGCAATAAAGCCTAATAGAGTTCCCAGAAAAACATTTATGCATTTACGGGTATTTGCTACATGATAGAGATGGTTAGAGACCTCACAGGCGAAGGCTATACTATTGCAATGGGATAATTGTTTATCTTTATGGAAAAAAAAAAAGAGAAAGAGCAAGAGAGACTGGCTCCTTGTCTCTCAGTGTAAACAAAAACCAACCCCAAGGTACTGAAGACCTAAATCGGAAAGGCAAATCCATCAACTATTTTTAAAACATATTATAGAACAGCATTTCCATGATCTTGACATAGGGAAAAGGATTTAAAAATAAGACAGTGACAATGCTAATTGTAAAAAAACAAACAATGGTAAATTTAAGCACATGAAAAAGAAGAACTTCTACTCATTACAAACACCATGAAAAGAGTGAATAGACAAGGCACAGAGTGAACAGAGAAGTTTGCAGTGTGTTTTATCACATGCCCCGTCACCCAGAAGTACCTGGCCCAATTGAAAGGTGGAATGGCTTACTGATGACTCAGTTACAGCAACATGCAAGAGGCAACACCCTGAAAGGATGAGCTTCTGTTTTATAGGAGGGAGTCCATGCTTTGATTCAGAGATGATTATATAGTGCTGTCTTCCCATAGGCAGAATGCATGGGTGCAGGAATCAAGAAGTAGAAGTGGGATTACACTGTTACACCTGCAGAACTTTTGCTTCCCGTTCCAGCAACTCATCTTAATCTTCAATGGGGAATGCTTCCACCAGAGGATACAATAATGGTTCCATTGAATTGAAAGATAAAACCACCATATAGTCATTTTGGGCTTTTAATGCCACCGAAACAACAGACCAAAAAAAAAAAAAAAAGTTAATCTATGTTAATCTACTGTATGGAGGGATTCATTCTGATCACCAAGGCAAAGTTTAGTTGATGTCATAGAATGGAGGTAAGTAGGACCATGTCTGGAACCCAGGGGATTCTCTGGAATGCCTCTTTTACTTCCATGCAAATTTTAAATGTTAATGGAACACTAACAGTATCCAGAAAAAGGCAGGGTGATTAAAGACTCAGACCTTTCAGGAATGACGATTTGGGTCACTTCATCAGGTAGAGAACCCCGAGAAGTTTCTGGTTGAAGGCAAGGGAAGTGTGAGATGGACGCTAAAGAAGGAAGCCATACATATCAACACTGACATCATGACCAATCTACAGAAATGAGGACTAGAGTAGCTTAGATATTTTCTCTATGCTTGTCACATGCATGTGCTATTTCTACACACTAACAATTTCTTCTCTCTCCGTCCCACCTTATTTCATATACAAGTTGTTAGAGGTTAACTCACAATATAATCTTTGGATAACAGAACATTTATTCGAACTGTAACTGAATTTGCAGATTGTTTTTTAAATGTTTATTTTCGGGAAATTATACATACACAAATTCAATTATTTATATACCTTTGAATGTAAAATTTAAGTGAACAGAAGCCAACGCACAGAATAAATAGAATGGGATTGAAGTAATAATATTATTATGTGCTAAATAAGTCTAATTTTATAGAGCTATTATCTCTAATTTTTAATTATCTTGGTCACACAACTCCATTCTTCAATCAGATGGTCCAGTATGTGACAAATTCTTTGATTTGGTGCAAGATACTTACTATTACCTATAAAATGTGGATGGCTTAGAGTTGTTGTGAGTATAATGTGAGATGATGTACACAAAGAACTCAGTTCAGTGAAATTTGTAGACATTCAATAAATGTTATATTTTGTAAGCCATCCACTCGTTCATTTATTCATTCAAGTCACTTATCGTTTCCTTCCAGTGGGATAGACAGTACGCAAGATCCTGAGGGCTCTTTTCATGGGAACTAAAGTCATTCGGGGGAGAGGATGACAGATTTTAAACTCCCATTTCAACAATTTTTATCTAAACTTGTCTCACTCTCTAACCCAGTTTGTTTCCTTTATACACTTGTAATCATTTTTTTTCTTGATTTTTGCTTGTTTGCTTTTTTCTTTCTCCTCTTGTAGTCTGTAAGCTCAGAGGGAACAGGGGCCCTTTCTGACTTGTCTCTCTCTCTGTCACCAGTGCATAGCACAGTATGTAACATCTATCAATAATTGTTGTGAAAGATTTTTAAATAAATAAATTGTCATTCTATTACATAAATAATTGCTTTGGTAAAAGAAGGAAAGTGCTCCTGTTAAATCATCAATATGTACAAAAATAAGAACCCTAAATTTATTAGCCACAACCTTTCCTGGTGTTTCAAATTCCCACTACCAAAAGGCTCCCTAAATTATGCCTCAGATGAGACAATGATCTATTAACCTTTTTTCTGGTAATATTATATTAATTGACTGAAAGAAACAAAGGTTTATAAAGATAATTTTCCTTTTCTAAAATCCTCATCCTGTTTCTTTCTGGCACATGCTCTGCCAATATTGGGCATGTTATAGTATTCTCATCTCATATTAAGGAAATAGCTTTTCAAAACTTCCTGCAGTTTGTTTCTTCCTGTTTTCATTCAAAGTCCTAATTAAAGTGCAATGACATGTATTAACATTATTTTTATATAGAATGTTTCAGTGTTGAGTATAAATTTGACTCTATCTGATCCTGGCCCAGATATTTCAAGGGAACTAAAGCCATGACTGATAATGAATGTGACAAATTTTGCTTGCAAACTATTTCGGATGGATTTTACCCCTTGAGAGTGTGACTTAATGGGAAAAACATCTAATCAGTGTACGAACTAAATGGGGGTCGATGACATAAAATTATTGAAAACCTTCATTCATATTTCTAACTCTGTGACCTGTTGTGCAGGTTAATATTAAATTGGGCATTTCCTCCCTGATATCTTACTTAGTATATTTGTTTTCAAGCCAGCTAGAGAATCAGACAACTTAAAAGTTTGGAATAGAATTATATCTTATCTAATTTATGCACTACTGAATGATTTTTAATGCACCACTACAGCTAATTCCTGAGAGAGGATGATCTCCACAAATTGTGTTATCAGGCTTCGGTAATCTCGGCTCTGTTTTGTGCTGTGAAGTTCTTTGATCTCAAGTAAGACCAGATCAAATGCTGGAGTGCACTCAGAAGTGTCTTGGGAAAAAAATATCGGGAGTTTGCCAGTATACACTCATATATATATATATATATATCAGAAGGAATCCCTCCAGTCTAGATACTGGTGAGACTGCTTAAAGCTTCAAATAGGTTTTAACATTTTCAACTGCTGTCCCTGGTTTTTAAGACGAATTCCTTTTGTTAAAGAGTAACTAGTCAAACTGAAATCACAAAAGCTAAAATTTATTAAGCACTATATTCCTGCACTGTGTAACGGCTTTACATATTTTGTCGATTCTTCTTATTTCCAGTAATTATGTTCTATGAACCTGTGACAAACACCTCATTAGTGAATACTGAATCATTGCTCCCAGTGTCAATACAAGGTTAGGTTCCCGCAAGCTTTTCGTTACAGCATTTTTATCAACTGATCAACACGTAACTTTGTTTTATGTGTTTTAATGCTTAAAGACAGCTTATTTAATATATATTGTTGATTCATTGGCATTGAACTCAT
This sequence comes from Ceratotherium simum simum, assembly GCF_057802395.1. NCBI lineage: Eukaryota > Metazoa > Chordata > Mammalia > Perissodactyla > Rhinocerotidae > Ceratotherium > Ceratotherium simum. The sequence continues at coordinate 56,123,466 of NC_141907.1, read as the reverse complement.
AGCCAACAATGCTATAATTCATGGAACTGAATGAAGCTTATCTAACAAACATATTTTCTCCCTAAGGCATGTCACAGCCTTCTTGCTTCCTCTGAGGAACACTAGAAGGCACTACAGCACTATTCTTGGGGGCCCTTCTAAACAGTGCAATCACCAACAAAAAGCACAAAAATGCAAAAAATGTGACATTAAATAGGCTGGGAAAGAAACACTTGTTTACAGTACGAGAGCTGTACAACAAGGCAGAGCATCACCTTGTGTGACCTCAACTGGGAACACCCCTGTCAGGTGAATCAATTTTTTTGCTACTCTGTGCACAGTCCAAGATTATGAAAGCACTGCACGTATTGATTTTGGGGTTACAAATAAACCTTAGTGAGTAGGCAAATTCGAAAATACAGAATCTATAAATAATAAGGAATGACTCTATTGGAACTTTTTATTCTCACATCAATTCAACGAGATAAGGGAGTAAAATCTTTTCTTCCTGTTTTTCTTGTGTGTCTGTGTTTTATAAAAAAGATATTCCTGGCAGGATTGGGGCCTTTGTATATTTGCTGGCTATCACAATACCATGCATTAAAGCACCAGATCTCATACCCTTTGAATACTGGCACATATTTTCACTTTAATTATAACCTTGTCAGAATTTGATTCTTTTAAATATTTGATTGCAGTTTACTTGAATAAAACACAAGTGAAGAGCTCCCATACCACTCCAATCTTACTTATAATTTGTACTTTATTATAAATAATTGCACATACTTTTATAATTTATAATTTATAAATTTTTAACATTTATAATTTTTATGACCAACTAGTCTATAAGCTCCCCATGGCGGGGGGGGGCAACTGTGTCTTTCTCTTTCACCTCTTCTTCCTTCAGTGCAGAGCGAAGAATCTGGCATCTAGTAGACACAGAATACACATTCGTTGAAAAAATTGTCCTTTCTCATGTGTTGGACACTGAAAGAATGTTTTATAGTGACTATATGCACATGATCTGCATTTCTATCACCCTTGTAATGACTGTTATGTATCCCAGAATCTTCACTGATAATGAAACATAAAGTACATAAATGTGAGGGAATGGCATGAAGAAGTTTTATATATTGACCCATGTCTTTTCTATAAGACGATATCTGGATTGGGAAAGAAAAAATCTTTTCAAGAGACCAAAGTTTTACCTTAGGCAAGGGTTTAACAAGTTTGCACTGGGGTGCTCCAGCAAATTCAAAATTTGGTAAGAGTGGATGAGGAAATTCAAAATCCCAATAGGTTCACATCAGCCATATATCAGCTTTCCCCATCAATTCACACAGTGGAGTGAGTCTTCCAGAAAAAGAAAATAGAAAAAGGAAAATATGTATATTTGTGAATTGCTATCCACTTTTTCTTAGAAAACATAGCAATAAATTTTCAGGTCTCTATAGGTCAAGATATTCAAAATACATCAGTGTTTTAAAATTTAAACAATACCACCAAAACAAATTGAAAAGAAAACCATGTAAGTGACTTAATAGTTAACAAAATACTCTGACCTCTGCAGCTTTTCTAAGTTCAAATATTCATTAAAGATTCATTCCTCTTTTCATGTATTACAAATTCAAGATAACTGATACATTATATTTCTAAGACTGTTTTTCTGTAATCATTGAAGTATATAGGATGAATATTACATTTTAAATGATCATCTTCTCATTTTCCATCTTCATATTATTAAGTTTGCATCTCTTTTATGATATTTGTGACAATTTAACTTAATCCTATGGCATTTTAAACATGTTTTATTTTCTTTGCTAACCGATGAACCTCAGTCTCTGGGAAAGGCCCATGTGACAGGGTTTCACATGGACACAGACCAGAATCAGAACCCACTTTGCTCTTCATTGAAATGAAGAAACTCCCCAAGATCGCTGTAAGCAGCTGAACAAGAAGTTGTTTCTAAATATCGTAATGATCTTCCACATTAAATATGGATCTGCAGTGTGAAGATTTGCATTGTTCACACTTATCTCAATGTGGTCTCCAGTTGCAACAGAGAATAAAGACGTTACTCACGGGAAGCTGAATATCCTTTAGGGGTATAGGGATGGGCAAGTAGAGAAACCCTAGTGGTTCAAGAGCCCTCCTTAATGATGCAGGTCTTACCAGGAAACAAGTCTTCCCTTCCATAGCTTAAAGACTCACTCTCCCTTGTACATTTTACAGAAGAAAGCTTATTGCAGGACCAAAGTCCTGGACCATCTGTGATCAGGGAAGTGCATGATGAATAAGATGCACTAAAGGAAATGATGTCTTCTCTGTCTGGAGAAACTGAAACATTCTGACATGGATTGATTATTATGATTTAATGTAAAGGGAAGGCTACTTGATAATTGCCTGTAAAGAATGTGAGCATAAGGCACTATCCCATCGTTCAATCTATCAAGAATTTTCCCATACTTAATTTGTGTCTCTGGTATACAGAATAATTATAAATATTGAAAGCAATAAAGTAAATGTTACCAGGCATGGAGGAATGGGTGGTAAGGGAGTTTCACCTGCAAAAAGCTGAAAATTCTCCTTTTTAAGTATTTATGACTTGGCCAAGGGATTTCCTTTGTCAGTTTCTATCTATAGAATAAATCAAAATTGCTGTGATGGGTGCCTGTTGAAGGAATGACATAAAACTTCTGGAAAGTCGGGATGGAAATCTGACTTTGTTGTAAAAGTCTATTTGCATCAATCTCTTGCACCTGTGTCCCCTTATTTACTTAAAATGTTCCCTAAGCTTCTTTGTGGTTTTGGATTGTTTGCTTGGTCTCACATTCCCACAAACCCTCCAACCCACTCGCCCACCCCACTCAACATCCAACTTTCTACTTTGATTGTTTGCCATTTGATCCCTGTTTTCCTTCATATTACCGGGAGTGACCTTACTATTGAATCTCATCAAAGAGCTTATTTTCTGTGATCTATGATCCCTGATTAATTTGTAGCAGATGATTAATCTTGGAAACTTTGGCCTTGGATTATTTGTTTATTCTTTTATTGTGGGCAGACCGACCTGCTTTCACAACACACTTACTAACCAGTTTCCTTCTTTGATTGTTTGCCATTTGATGCCTTATTTTCCTTCACATTATGTTGCATACCCTTGCTCTGTAATCTCTTATCTAATAGCTTATTTCCTGTGATCTGTGTTTCTTGATATATTTTTAGCAGATTTGTCTTTGAGACTTTCATCTTGGTTTTATTCTGCAAGTTGCTGCCTCCTATACCCTTACACAATATATGTATAGTCAAAGGTTAGCATTTTTTATCACTCAGACATTTATTTCCTCTGTAATCTTAAACTAACCTTACATACCCTCTTATCCATTGATAATAGTTATTACATTTATGCTAAGTGTAGTTAAGTATCATTTGTAAGGGATTTTTTTAAGGTTTCAAAATTTTTGTAATAGTGCCCAACAGGGGCCGGCCTGGTGGAGTAGTGGTTAAGTTCGCATGCTCTGCTTCAGCGGCCCAGGGCCCGCCTGCTCAGACCCTGGATGCAGACCTACCCATCGCTCATCAAGCCATGCTGAGGTGGCATCCCATATAGAAGAGCTAAAACTCTACTACTATGATATACAGCTATGCATTGGGGCTTTAGGGAGATAAAATAAAAAGAGGAAGATTGGCAATAGACGTTAGCGCAGGGCCAATCTTCCTCAAAAAAACACCATAGTGCCCAACAAAAAGATGCTTTATATATATGAGTAAATGGTGGTGAGGGAGCACCCCATTGGCAAAGCTAAGTTTGGGTAGTTGAAAGATATATACTGGCAATAGAAAGTGTCTGTTAAAAAGACCACCCAGATTAAGAAGAACTACCTTTCTTGATCTTCTATACTGTGCTGTACTTAGTGCTTATCACAATGTTTCTTCAAGTAATATGTGGAGTTTTGAAATCAAAGTATTTCTCTTTTCCATCAGTTAATGCAATATGCAAAGGAGTTAGGTCCAGGGGCCAAACTGCTGTGTTTCAATCCCATCTCCAACATTTCTTCCCCATGAGAACTTGGGTAAGTTACCTGAACTTTCTATACTTCAGTTTCCTCATCTGTAAAATGAGGAGAATAATAGTGCCTACGAAAAGGATTTTTATGTGTGTCTTCTATGAGTTAATAAATATAAAGCACGTGGAAGAGATCCTAGAAGTGAATAATTCTCATTCCATGTTGACTTATTTCCTTCTGCTTCCTGGAAACAAAAATCATAGCAGAAGCTCAATAAATGTTTGCTATTGAATGAATGTGCTCACAGATTCATGGTTAGATACCATATGAAAAATATACTAGACCCTCACATTTTGCTTTATTTTTTGAACTGAGGAGAACTAGTAGTTGTAGAATCAGAAAACAGACATTGATAATTCTAAAGAAATTCCCAAAGTTATAGGTGTACTTAGCAGATTATTTTTAATCCATTGAGAAGGGAGGAGTAACACTAGATAATACTCACAGACAACTCTTCCATAACTAAGCACTTTTCCTCCTAATAGAGATATTAGTTGATTAGTCCAAAGAAACAATGCAGATATAATAACAGAAAAAATGAATCTAGAAAGGAGATATCAGAAACTTGGACTCTGAGAGCTGAAAGAAATCTTCTCTGTGAGCTCACAGAAGTATTTGATTTTGAAGACAAGTAAACATAAAGTTTACACAAAGTAGTCATTCTTTCTTATACATAAAGTAGATTTTTTACTAAAACCAGATTGGTAAAATATATTTCCTCATGTTTGACCTTCTCTTGATTTTTAAATATATTTCATGAAGTTTCTTCCTATAGCATATTAAAAATGGCTACATGTTCTTTGCAAATTCTCCTAGCAAGAGGTGGAGGCAATTTTTTCCATCCTTTGAATTTGGACTTGCCTTATGACCTATTTTACCAGTAGAAGGTGCAAAAGTGACATTCATTTTCTAGGCCTTGAACATTCATGCAAGCTGTTCTGGAATTCTGCTATCGTGTAAAAATGGACAAACTTGCCTATTGGAGAGGCCACATGGAGGAGAGAATTAAAGTGTCCAGCTAATCTGCCAAACCCCAGCCTTGTGAGTGACACTTTCTTGGACCATTCTGTCCCAGCTAAACTGAGAGCTCTCTGTAGCCTAATGAGTGAGCCCAGGAAAGGCCCAAAGAAGAAACATTTCACTGAGCCCAGCCCAAATGCTTGTCCATAGGATCATAAGCAAATAATATGGTTGCTGTTTTAAACTCTAAGTTTTAGAATGGTTGATTCTATAGCAATGAATAACAGAGACATTATGATTTATGAAAAACATAGTGCATATGTAGCTCTGTAAGTAAACAAGCATAAGAATATTAATATAGTAAATCAATGTCAAATGGAGTTACATCTCCAGTGTCACAGAATTCTAGAATAATTTGTACAAGCTTCTTGAATGACAGATTTTAATTAAGAAATTATCATATGTCCATTTCGACACTAAATCTAAGAAAATATAAATTCTCTTTAATTTTATATATGTATACATACTTTAACACACACAAAGTAAGGTTTTTTCCCACTCACTAAGAAAGGTAATAATAAACCAGTAATAATAAACCAATAATAATATAATAAACCAATAAATAATAAACCAATAAACCAATAATAAACCAATAAACCAGGGAAAAGGTAATAAATAAACCACTGACTTATGTAATAATTCACTGTAAAATTCATCCTACTTCTTTTAGTTAAAAGTCTCCAATGCAAAGTTGAAATATAAAAAATACAACATATTTGTTACCCACTCCATAAATGTCATTTTGTCACTAAGTTCTGATATGACAACCGGTACACAGGAAGTAGGTAAGGTAAGCCCTCCAGAGTTTTTCATGCTTATTGTCAGTGGTAAATTAAAGGCTGTAGAACAAAGATATGTTAAGCAGTTCAGTCAGCAGCTCACCACAAGGAGCAATGGCATCTCCAAGAACAACATCATATTTCAATTCTTGCATTTGTTGATTACTTTCTCATTCAAAACTACATCCTCACAGAGTTTTTGAATAGATTCAGAATATTCAAAATTTATTTTTTGCATCTTTGAATCATATGCCCACAATGTACTTTTTGGTAACGCGTCTGACCACATCTTGATCCATTTCATTAAAAAAAAATTCAATTTCATTCTTAGTAAAGGATATAGGATAAACTTCAAATTTAAGAGCAGATTGTTTTTTGAGATCCAAGAGGATGTAAGATGAAGACACCGGCACAGTCACCTCATGGCCCCTCTGAGCAAGTTCATCCAGGATTGTCTTATATTGATCCACTGACTGTATTCCATTGGCCACACCAGCACATTTCCACAGAACCCTCAGCTGAAATAACAATACACTGCAAGAAAAGAGGCTCATTTCTTAGACAACATGGTAAAATTCAATCTTTATTCCTTATAAACTTCTTTTAAGTTTGATGTGGCTCTCATTTATATCCAGGAAAGGATCTATTAAGTAGTTAAAATATAACTGGTACATATCAAGTTCACAATGATTGCAAGAGCTCAGAGTAGAGGGTTTAGAAAACAAATAAATAAGCAAAAGAGTAAATGATCTTGTGCTTGTATATGGATATAATAAATCCCAGGATCATTGTAAACATTACTGCCTCTAGGCTAAGGGGACATTACCTTGTGTGTAGGGAGTTTCTAGATAAGAAAGCAGCATTGTGTCAACACAGATCTATTGTGATTTATTTGAGCATTTCCAAGCAGATTTTCTGAATTTCCTCCTCTATATTTTCATACCTGATATATTAGCTCCATTTCATTTGTCTTCACTTTGTTTTTCTGACTGTAGATACTCTTTCCCTTTTTTCCATTTTATCCAAACAAGGGGGAAAATCGAGTATCACTTTAGTTTCTTTTGTTTGAAAAAATTGCCTCCAAATTATGATCTTTTTCCTTTCTGAACATTTGCAATATTCCTTATGTTACTCTTCCTTCATCAATACTTACTCTTCACAGTACTTATCCTCTAAGGACGTTTTTTTGAACCTTGTTTTTGTAATCCAGGTTAATTGTATTTAAAAAAAATCCTACCTGGAATTCCTATCAATTTAGAACTAGGAAAAGAAAGATGTAAGTCATGGTATAGATTTGCTTTCATGCTATTAATAATATGTGGACCTGAAATGAGAGGATAATCTCTCTTAAGAAGAATTTGAACATAGAGTCTAAGCAAAACGTTGCCCGCAGAGTTGCAATATCCTAGGATCTTGGTATTGTCTTTTGGTGGATGTTCTGATGAGTTATCCAGATTCTCCATTTGGGGTGTAAAAATTATTCCCTAGCTGATGAGAAGATTGTCAGCTGACACCCCTCATCTACCAGGTTTCTTTGACGACCGCCTCTGCTAAAGAGAACTATCTAGTCTAAAGTGGTGTCTCCTTCCTCGGGAAGCCCACGTCTAATGCCTGGTCTCTTTATTTCAATGAGCCAACCCTTTTTTGTTGTTGTTGAGGAAGATTGGCCCTGAGGTAACACCTGTTGCCAAACCTCCTCTTTTTGCTTAAGGATGAGTGGCCCTGAGCTAAGATCTGTGTCAATCTTCCTCTATTTTGTAAGTCGGTCGCTGCCACAGCATGGGTTGATGAGTGGTGTAGGTCCACACCTGGGATCTGAACCCAGGAACCAAGGCCACCAAAATGGAGCGTGCTGAACTTAACCACTACTTCCCTGGGCCGGCCCCTGGGCCAATTCTTAAAGGTGATCTTAGCTTCTGAGGTCCCAGTGGGTTGGTTGAGACCTATGCTGAAACTTTATTGTATCCCTATTCTTTTCACTATCAATCTTTCTTCCTACCCTTCACATTTACAGACTTTATTTCCAAGAGCACCTCTTAGAAATATCTCTGCCAGCTAATCTCCAGCTCAGAGTCTGCTTCTTGGGGGCACTCAACCTCTGATAGTGGGTACCAAGGGTGAAATAACAGGGTAGACACTGAGATTGGATTTTGGAGCTGGATCATTTACCACCAGTTGTAATGAGGACTCTCTCACTGGTGGCAGGTGGGACACAAATAGCCTCAAAACTGTGGTAACTGTGAAATTTTTACTACTTTCAGTGATAGTGAGTTGGGACCGTATGCTTTTGGAAGGAAAGGCACTAGTGGTTGTGAAATATCAGGTGTTTGATAAAAATGGAAAAAGTAGAAATGAATGAGGACAATGGAGCTAGATGATTGTTTCTGCTGAATTCATATTTTGGAGAATATAATGGAAAATGATAGCTGTTAACTATCAAATTAAGGCTAAGTCTTAAAGCCACAGAGGCTTCCTTGGCAGAAGTCAAAGAAATTCTCATCTCTTACAGAAGGCCCCTCAAAAATCTGTATCATTTTAAAAGAAAAACATTTCTAATTCTACTTAAATTCCAAACTCAGTCTGATTTTTCCCAAGGTCAGGATTATAGTTGAGAAAGAGCAGAATCCCAAGACATCTGGTAAATGGTTAATTGTACATGACAATCTTGAAATCCCAGTTTCCCCTGAACCATTTGAGTCCTTAGAAGTGGCCCAGTCTGATATGCTATATAGATATGTTATGTTAGTCTGGAAAATCTACTGAAAGATTCTTTACTGAAGTTATAAGGAATGCTCAGTGTGGCTGTAATCTGAGGGTTAGGTCTTTCAGTAGTTATAAAACTGAACTCATGGGGCCAGCCCAGTGACTATTGGTTAAGTTCAAGTGCTTTAGCAGCCTGGGGTTCACAGGTATGGATCCTGGGTGTGGACCTACACACCGCTCATCAAGCCAGGATGTGGCAGCATCCTATATAAAATATAGAGGAGGATAGGCACAGATGTTAGCTCAGGACTAATCTTCCTTAGCAAAAAGAGGAAGATTGGCAATGGATGTTAGCTCAGGGCCAATCTTCATCACTAAAAAAAAAAAAATAATAAGAATTGGACTCATTGATATTAATCATAATCCAATCCAAAAATAAAAGACCCCAATTGATGGTGCTTAATCATCCTTAGTCAGCTGGTCACAATGGTCACAGTGAACAGCAAGATCAGATTTGCAGCCAGCAGGCTTAACCCTTGAAAAGCTATGGTTATGGTTATAGAACAGGCAGCCCTAGGGAGAAAATAGGCTACCAAAAAGGGCATTGCACAATCTATACTAGCTATGTGGAATCTGTGGCAAGCCTATTAGGAGAATCATGACAGAGGAAGATGATGCCATCTAGACTGAAGAATCACATGCATTTGGAAAAACAAGTCCCGGCATGCTACATGGCCCTGTTAGAGATGGAACGTAATCATGAAGCACCCTTTAATGCTCACCAGAAAACATCCATCATGCAATAGGTACTAAACAATAAAGTAGGCAAAATGACTCAGCTAGTTGACATCAGCCAGTCTCTATCATCAGCCATCCCCGTTCTGGTTCGAAGAGCAAATTGGTAAAGTGGCCATAGTGGTAGAGAGAGAGACTATGTATGGGCCCAAATGTGTGTGCTGTTGTTTAACAAAGCTAATCTAACTACTCCTTAAACCGAATGTCAAGAGTTTCAAATATACTAGCAATAGACTCAAACACTGTGTCCGTGATATGGCACCATTGTTTGAGTAGAACAACTGGACAGTTGGACACCAGTTTCCCAGATTGGATCCCTTCCATCTGAGTATTTACACTGACAGGATTCACTACATATACTGAGAATCTTTTTACCTTTCTTATCCACATAAATCAGACCTGCAGATAAGAAAGAAACGGTCACATTCCATTAAGCTGGTTTTAACAGTTTAAACAGTTGACAAGACTGAGAGACATAAAATTGGTATTAAAATCAAAATAGTTTAAGGCCATATGAGAAAATTGATTTTAGCACGTCAAAACAAAGTCTGAGTAGCTTAATTTTCAGCAGAAAATAGTGTGAGAGTTTTTGAATTTCCAAATTATGCAGATCCAATTCCAGATGTCTAGTTTCCTCAAACTCCACTTTCTTTTCCCTCATGCCATGTTACCACTAGTTTCTGATAAAGATCCTGTTCCTTGCAATGTAATCTGGAAAATGACTATACTCAGAAAGCTGGAGTGATCTTAGAGTTCACTTCATCAGTTTCCTGTCTGATAATTATCATGTTTTGTGATGCTTAATGTTCAATATCTGAAAATAGTTGTCATATATAATTTGTCCACTTTTCTAGTTGTTCACTATAGAGGGCTAGTCTGGCCACAGTTACACCATGACGACCAGAAATGAAAGTCAATACCTAATTCTTAAGCAGTCCAAACATCTTGGATCAGTCTTGAATAGATGAATCAAAGCAGAAACTGAGGAAGTTTTGTAACAAGAAAGGAATCCTCTTAATATAGATGTTTAGTAACTTGCTGATCTTATGTGTTAGAGAAAGTACACCCTCTTATTTTCCCAGACTTACTAAAATTAAGAGAACAATATAAGCACTTTTTTTTCCCCCTAAGAAAGAATCAAATAATTAACACTCAGACCAGGAAGCACCCAATAACGTTGAGAGACTATTATTGGTAATGGATGAGTCCATCGGCTATGGATCAAAGGTGTTTAGCTCTTCTGTGGTTCATAACAAATATAATTAAGAAGAATGTTTCATTTAGGGGACTTTTAAAAATAGTATGCTAGCATTATTTTAAAGTCTTAATGAAAATGCACATAGAAAGACATACGTTGTTTTCTTCTACTTTGTTACATACAAGTTTTGTATGGTACAAACTGAGACATATAAATGTGAAAGAAGAAAGCAATGATTTTTTTCTTGAATGATTTTAGCACCTTTTCCTGGTAGATGAAGCAATACTGTATATTAATAAGGAAATAAACATATTTCTAACAACAAAAATAATGTGAGCAAAAGTACAAAAGTTAGAAAAATAAAATAGGTGGTTTGAACTGCTTTACTTGATTATTAGAGTAATGATTGTTTCACATTTTTAACCCCAGTTTCAAGGCACAGTGCTATGATATGTCAGATGGGGGCTGGTCAGTAAGGTACATGGTCGTGGTCCTCTGGAGCTCTTCAGAGTATCTGCCTAAGAGAAAGAAATTAAAACCACAATAACATGTAGTGATATATGTGTGTGTTTGTGTCTGTGCGGTTGGAAAGACCTATTTAGGGTACTTTATTTTTCTGGATTTTATGCCTATTTTGTTGTCCTTTTGTGTATCAAAAATCTTATGTCAGATATCTTCAATAGTAAGTACGCTTTTCATTAAGTGTGCTGGTTCTTTTATATTCTTTAATAAGGAAAATAATTTTGCGTGTACTTCTCATTCAAAACTTTCTTAAAGAATGGATTTGGAATTTTGCCATATGCCTCAATACTTTAGAAAGACAAGAAATGTTAAAGGATGACTAGTTAGAAATAACCTAATGACTATTCTTAAGGATAATCATTGCAAAGATCTTTAGTGATCATAATTGCAAAGAAAATATTAAGAAACTGTCCTCTGGATTTTATTATAGTTTATGTTTGAGTGAAATAAATTTTACTAATAATTTTAATTAGGAAATAGGTCAATCTCATATATTTCAGTTTAAACATTTTATCTTTCTCTAAAATTACCCCATATTTTTCAGATGATCTCATGCAAATCTTGTTGTAAACTTCCTGACAGGTACATATCATTAGAGTTTTCTTTTGAAATGAATTTGGGCTGCTAGAGGAAGACTATTTTGTCAGTATAGATCTTATTTTATGAACTTCTTGATCAATTGAGATATTTACATTTTTCTCCTTATAGAACTCTCGTATCATAAAATGATTTTTGTGATGAATTGTTAAATCTTTCAGAGATGGTTTATAGTTTTTTCCAATTTTGGGAGTCTACATTTAGAATTTTCCCTTTTGTTATAGATTACAAATATATGTTACCTAAACTTAAAATGTAGAGGGAAAGATATTACTAATGTCACCTCCAGTGAGGGACTCATGTTTATGTATTAAAGAGATAACAGAGAAGAAAGAAAAATGTTTGAGGAAATATAGACAGAACGAGAAAAGATTACCTAAATTTTGTATATGCGGAATAATAGCTTCAATCACAACTGTTCTTCAGAAACATTTTCAATAATGCAATTTGCCTTAAAGGAAGTTAAGTGTTTTTGTTGTTTCAATATAGGAAGATATAAGCACATATGTATTTTGAAAGAATAAATACTCAAGGACTTGAACCTCATTAGATGAACTACATTTGAGAACATGCACAATTAAAGGTTGTGTATAGAGGGAGAACACTTAAGTAAAGTGTCCTTAAAGCCATTAGGAAAAATTACTTTAAGTTGTGAAACAAATAACTTTCTGAAATGGCTTTATTTTGTTGTTAAAAGCTGATGTGTGCCATAATAAAATCTATAAGCTAATATAAATTTTCTTAGCTGGTGATATATTCTTGAAAAACAAAATTGTGAGCATTTCCTTTGAAAGAATTTGCCTGCATAAAAAGTGATTCTAAGACTGGATGTAGCACCATGACTCTCCCCAAATCTAGTGAAAGCTGGGCTCTAAGACTCAAATCTAGAATTTCTTCTTTCAATGACTGATGAATCTAAAGGAAATGAACTGAATTTAATTAAAATATTCCAAACATTCACCAACAAATTTTGTAAACTAATTAGAGTACTTATACTTCAATAATGAAGACAAATTTGGCCTTTCATTTATTTATTTTTAGTTATTTTTTAATGCACAAGTGCCAACCTCACACCCCCCCCAACTCTGCAACCAGCTCATTTTGCAAACTCCTCAGGACAGCAGTGAGAGTGACTTTTGGTAGTCACAAAGATTGCCCACAGAAAACAGGCTAGGTCCTATAGGCATGGGAGAAAACACAAACTTGAGCTATAGTGCCACCTTTGTGAAAAGAAAAGAGAGTTTTCAAGCACCTGGCCTAAGTGAGTTGTAAGATCAAGAGAAGAAATACAAGGCTAATATTTTTGCCACAAAATGGAGCAAGCACTGTAGAGCAAGTGTATCCATAAAAAGTTGAGATACTCCTGATGCAAGCAGGACCAATGAAAGGTATCTCCCACTTGTAGGCAGCTGTAAAGATTGGAGAAGGAGATTGATACTTCAAATGTGAAAATAGCAATGCTAAACTCCAAGAAACATGAAAAATCAGGGAAACATGACATCACCATAAGATAACAATATCCTCTAGTAACCAACCCAAAGACTGGGCATTCTGTGATTTACCCAATAAGGAATTCAAAATGGCTGTTTTGAGGAAACTCAGTGAGCTATAAGAAAACACAGAAAGACGAGTCAATGAAATTGGCATAAGAATACATGAATAAAATGATAAATTTAACAGAGATAGAAATAATAAAAAAGAACCAAACAGAAACACTGGGGCTGAATAATTCAGCGAACGAAATGAAAAATGTAACAGAGAGAATCAATAGCAAAATAGAGCAACAGAAAATAGAATCAGTGAGATAGAGGATAGAAATTTTGTAATAACTCTGGCAGAGAAGAACAAAGAAAAGAAATGAAAAAGAGTGAAGAAAGTCTACGTGATCAATGGGACATAATCAAAAAATCAATATCTGAATCACTAGAGTTGCAGAATGAGAAGAGAGGGAGAAGGAGGCAGAAAGTTTATTTAAAGAAATAATGGCTGAGACTTTCCCAAACCTAAGGAGAGATTTAGACATCCAAGTTAACAAAGGTAATCCATCACCCCCATTCTGCAATTCAAAACAATCTTCTCCAAGATATATTATAATGAAACCATCAAATATCAAAGACAAAGAAAGAATCCTAAAATAAGCAAGAAAAAAGAAGATTGTAACCTGCAAAAGAACCCCCATTAGGATCTCAGCCAGTTTTTCAGCAGAACCCTTGCAAGCCAGGAGAGAATGGAATGATATATTCGGAGTACTGAAAGAAAAAAAATGCCAACTTAGAATACTCTATCTGGTAAATTTATCCTTCAGAAATGAAGGAGAAATAGTTTCCTAGACAAATGAATTCTAAGGGAGTTTATTACCCCATACCCACATTACAAGAAATGTTGAAAGAATTTCTTTAGCTGAAATGAAAAGACATTAATTAGTGACATGAAACATATGAAAATAGATAACACATTGGTAAAGGTAAATATACAGTTAGATTTAGAAAACTCTAAATCTGTAATATGACGGTATGTTAACTATTTAACTATAGTATAAAGGTTAAAGGAAAGGAAAACTAAAAATAAATGGAGCTACTATAATTTGTTAACAAATAGACAATATAAAATGAGGTAAATTGTGACATCAAAAACACAAAAGGGCTTTTAAAAGGGTAGAGCTTTTGTATGCAATCAAAGTCAAGTTACTATCAGTTTAAATCAACTGTTTTCTCTATAGGATGTTTTATGTAAGCCTCATGCAACAACAAAGAAGAAATTAGATTAACAAAATATAAAGACAAGGGACTCGGGGCACAACACCATAGAAAATCACCAATTCACAAAGATAGGCAGAAAGAGAGGAAAAAAAAAACAATAAAACTACAAAACAGCCAGACAGCAATTAATAAGATGGCATTACTAATTCTTTACATATCCATAATTACTCTAAATGTAAATGGATTGAATTCTCCAATCAAAAGGCACAGAATGGGTGGATGGATTCAAAAAAACAGGGACCCAACTACATCCTGCCCAAAAGGGACTCACTTCATCACAAAGGACACACATGAGATCAAGGTAAAGAGATGGAAAGATATTCCATGCAAGTGGAAAACAAAAGACATCACAGGTAGCTATTCTTATATCAGAGAAAATAAACTTTAAGCCAAAAATGTTAACAAGAGACAAAGAACATCAATATATAGTGATAAAGGGGTCAACTAACCAAGAAGCTATAACAATTGTAAATATATACTCACCCAACATTAGAGTATCTAAATATGTTAAGTAAATACCAAGAGATCTGAAGGAAGAAATGGACAATACAATAATAGCAATGGACTTCAAAAACCCACTTTCTGTAATGATAGATCATTCAGACTGAAAATCAACAAGAAAATGTTGGACTTAAACTATACGTTAGAGCAAATGGAGTTAACAGACATATACAGAACTTTCTACCCAACAGCAGCAGAATACACATTCTTAACTGCACATGGAACATTCACAAGATAGATGACATGACAGGCTACAAAACAAGTCTTAGCAAATTTAAGAAGACTGAAAAAGTCCGAGCATCTTTTCTGACCACATAATATGAAATTAGAAATCAATAACAACATCTGCAAAGTTCCGTTTGCCATGGGTGCTCACATATTCACAAATTCTGAGGATTAGGGCTTGGATATCTGTGACAGCCATTATTCTGCTCATAACAGTCTGTCCTCTGGGCCCCAAAGATTCCTGTCCATCACACATGAAGAATACATTCACTACACCCAAGGTCCCCCAAAGTCTCAACCTATTGCAACATCTGCTCAAAGTCCAAAATCTCATCAGCTCAAAAGGCCCACATCTCATCACCCATACCATCTAAATCAGGTATGGGAGAGGCTCTGGATATGATCCCTTAAGTAGCACAATTCCTTTTCTGTGAAGCTAAAGAACAATTTGTCTGTTCCCAAAATATAACGGTGATACACCTAGGGAAATAGCTATAGCCATTTCAGATTATCAGAGGAGAAAATGAAAAAAAAGTGGGGGACTTGCTGGTTCAAGCCAATGTGAAATCCACCTGAGAAAATGCCACTAGATTTCCAGACCTGGGGCTGATTGTACTTCATGGCTCTTCCTTCTGGCCTTGTGACTCTCCCTTCTGGGCCATCCTTCCTTTTTCATGGAAGATAGCATGTATTTGTAACCAAGTAGTTTTATTAGCCCATTTTCTGCATGTAGTAATCTGGAGATCAGACAGCATTCTTTCATTTTGTAGACTCTTTTGATCGAAGCTAAAAGTGTTTCTGCTGGTATAAAATTCTCAATAACTTTCTGGGTCTCCTGTGTATATCATGGAAACTCACTCCCTCAGATAACAGGCTCATTCACAGATCTTTCTTAGATAATCCTCTCTCTCTTTTGACTTTTACTGAGTTGGCTTAGGGATAACTTACTAGTGGTTCTCTGATCCTACTGCATCATACCCTCAGTCACTTCAAACAGTCTTTTGTGTGACTGAATAAACTTTTGATTTTTCTGAATTCTTAGCAAAAAGTACTATAGCCACACCCTTTGCTTTTTCTATAGATCATGTTTTCCTCACAGTGAATCTCTTAACATTAGCTTTTTTGACAATTTGGAGAGACTATGAATTTCACAAATCATCAAGCCCATGTCCCTTGTTGTTTAATAGTTCTTTCCTGAATTTATCTCTCTCATCTCACATTTTCCCATAAGCAGCTGAAGAAAACTCAGGCAGTATCTTGAAACTTTTCTGGGAAACCTCCTAGGCTAAACATATAAGTTCATCACTTAGAAATCCTCCTTTCATCATGGGACACAATTTCTCAAAGATTTCTGACACTATAGAGCAAATATTTCCTTTCCTATAGTTGCCAATAACATATTTTTCATTTCCTTGTGAGCATTCACTGGCAGCAAGTTTAATGCCCATATTTCTGCAAACAGTCAATTTTTGTGATTTAGGTATTCTATAATTCAATTTAGGTTTCTCTACCAGGATCCTTGTTACAACATTTTTTTTGAAGGAAATGAGGAGTGCCTATATTTTATTACCTATGGATATTGTACAGAAGATTTGATATCTTTCTATGTTATAAAGTCAGTAATATATTGTCATTGATGTAGGAATAAGAATAACCTTTATTCTTCTTAGAGATGCTGTATAACTCATATTTTTATTATATAGTAGGAGGGAAACACTGTTCCCTAGAAAATTGTAGACAGAAATCATTGACCTGAGTCTAATGTATTTTTGCCACTAGGTGCCTAGTCACTGGCTGTCTGTAGTTTTGATGTAGGAAGAAAAAAAGCCCATAGAAATCGCAATACTACCATAGATATTTCTGTAAGAATGAGAATTCCATATGATAGTCAACTGACTATTGTTAGCTAAAATGTGAAAATTATCAGAGTGTCCTATTAGGTGATCTAATCCCATTTTATAATACAGAAAAGATTGAATAGATCATGAATCTAACTAGAGTGTGATTCTGAAACCCTATCATTGGAATAAAATTCCAAGGAATCCTAGATTACTGGAACTTTTTTTTATGGTCAGTTGCTATGTACTATATTCCAGGTCAGTTCTCAAATAACATTGTGATAAAAGTAATACAGGATGCTTGGAAGGAGTTCAAATCAGGCATGAACCTGGTCTGTAGCTCAAAAGCAATGGGACATTTGATTCTATAAATTTAGAAAAACAGTAAGATTTTAGCATAAAGGGACTTATTTACTTTTTTCTAGGTAAGAGTTGATTTTGCCCACTTTTTTCCCAAGTTTATACCTGTCCTCTCCTACCCCATTTGAGTTGTTTATCTGATTATTCAGAAGCAATTACTTTGATTAAATGACATTCCAAATGGGCAAGTGAAGAAACACTACATTTAGGAACCTATGTCCCAGTAGTTGATATTTTCCATTTTAAACTAGAAAAAGGACTAGCCAATTTTGAACTGGCTTTTGGTCTCTCTCCTCTACTCCACAAGCAGAGTATAAGCAGACTCATGGTGGCCCATGCCATCTTCCTCAGGAGACACTTTTAGTATGCTATTCACAAATTGTACCTTCTAGTTAGTTTAAAAGAGGTAATGAGAGGAGGGGCGAGGGATGGAGATCATTTTATACCTGGAATCAGAGCTTGTCAACTCAACCTTTTACCCATTCTACACTGAGTAAGAAGTGCTTGAAATGATAACATGACCCCATTTGATGCTTGCAGTTTCCACACTTTATTTAGAAAATCCATTGGAATGAAGCCAGGTTGATAAATAAATGAACCTAGAAATTCTTTTGTTCCTGGCCATAATATCTAAAGCTCATCCTTAATTTACATTCGTATAACTTTCTGAAAACAATGCAAAACAAGATTTGAGGAATTTGAGCAAATATGTAAAAATAATGAAAATGGAAATACAAAAATACTAAGATATACGTGTATTTTCAAATTCTACCCCCTTTTGTGGAAAGCAGTTTATAAATATGATAAAGAGACTAAAATTTATCTGACTCTCTGTGGTGTCTGGGCAAGGGCCACTGCGATCATGTTGGTGTTTTCTCCTGTGAGATTTTTGATCTCCTGATCCCAATGAAAACACCACAATACCATACTCTCCAAAGCTCTGGACAAATTCTTCCATTTTCTGTATAGAAAGGATTTGCTCATCCATGAAAAAAAATGCATTATAGGTATTTTTCTTTTTAAGAAATGGATGCATTCACTTGTAAATAGAGATAAATTATTAATACATTGCTGCCTTCTAATATGCCAAACCATTAAATACCTTCAGTTGAAATGGTTGATATAAAATCTGTGTTCCTTAAACTACAGATAAACAAGGCTAGTAAACAAGTTATGGAAATAAACCATATTCACCAAGAATTGATAGAATGACTTCTTGTTCCTTGAAAGCGGGAACAAAAGACAGTCCATAGTGTGGCCTCTAGGATCACTTGTATGCCCTTCTATGTCTAATAAAATTATAATTACACTGATTTATTTTTCTTCTGGGTAGGCTTTCAGGATTCCCTTTTAGTGACTAGTTCTTATAAATCTCTCCAAATGAAGAATATCCGAGAATTGACATCTCTTTGCTTTGTTTTAAGAGAAGTAGCTTTGTTGAATCACTCTGATGCATATAAATCAGAACCATATTCACAATGGTCTTCATGACGTTTCAAATTCTTACATGGCTTGTAGGTTAAGCACCCTAAATTTCTGTCTGTGTTGAGTTCAATTCACTAACCATTTTCTTATGATACTACATTAATTGCCTTAGAGGGACATAAGATTTTGAAAATGATTTTATATAGGTGGAAGAGTTAAAAACGGACATGCCATTTAATAACCGCTTCACATTTGGAAAACATTTTTAACAGTTCAGCATCTTGTTTCGTTCAAATCACCAATGAGATAATTTGACTATATATCTAATGGTTGGTCTAATTATTTCATGGGATCTCAACACCCTGCTTTTGAATGATTGCCAAATTTTGTCCATACATCATCAGGATAGTGGATTTTACTCCTTTGGTACGAATTATTGTGTAAATCAACTAGCCAACTTTATCTCTGGAATAATATGAGTTTATAAGACAAAGGTAAAGAAAATCTGCACCTTAATTTTCTCTTAGGACCTACTTTTATAGACAATTTAATATTTAACTAATTTCCTCCACAAAGACTATAAATATTACATGTTTCCAAGTTTGGCATGTGAGATTGTGTAATTTAAAGATTAAAGTACTATGATGTAATCCATGCAGAAACAGAAGTATAATGATGTACACCTGAAATTTATACAATGTTATAAACCAATCTTAATGCAATAAACGAAAAATAAAAACAAAAAACAAAACAAAAGTACTATGATGGATTTTATAAAACTCAACTTGGTCATAATTTTTTTTTTTTTACTGTGAAGATTCACTCTGAGCTAACGTCAATGCCAATCTTCCTGTATTTTGTATATGGGTTGCCACCACAGCACGGCCCCTAATGAGTGGTTTAGGTCTATGTTGGGGAACCGAACCTGGGTCTCTGAAATGGGGCATGCTGAACTCAACCACTAGGCCATGGCGCTGGCCTCAGTAATAATTCTTTAATGCATGAATTTTTCCTTTTTATATCATCTTTGTTGAGTTATAACGCACAAACAATAAAATGCACCCTTTTTATGTGTACGCTTAAACGTCTATTGACAAACATGTTTGTTGATGTTACCACCACCACAGTTGTCTTCAGTACCTCAGTCTCTGATAGCCAATTTGGATGTATGTTAGAGAGTGTGAGGAGAAGTCACATCTGGACCAAAGGCACTCATCATTTTCCCAGTGGGTATTTGGGAACATAGCACATTTGGGCACATTAGCACAAACACAGCTAATGATCTTTCTTTCTTTTTTAATTCACTATTTTTTCTTGTGCATATTTCCTTGGCATTCTCTATTCTCACAGGGAGATATGTGTGACTCGGGGTAGGACGTAGGGCTTGCATCCACTAGCTATAACTGGGTCCTATTATCACTGAATAGAGCAATAGACACATGATTATCTATACTAGGGTCTTTAACTATAGATACACATTTTGCATAAAGGACACAAGCCCACATAGTATTTTAATGTCTTCTTCAGTATTTGCTTCTTTTCAGTACTTTGATTGCAAAAGTACTTAATTAAAAATTTAATGTTAATTATGTACCTATTTCTGGACATAGGAGCCGGGTTTAGGGGAACCATCAAGGGGTAATGCAGAATTCTGGGGCTATCAAATGGGAGAGCTGTTACCAACCCAAATTTAAAGGTCAAGAGAAGGTAGTCGTTCTAAGAGCCCAGTTCTTGGTGGTACTGTCCTTACTGGGTGCTGCAGCTTCCCATTGGCAAGTACTATTGGGCATGGTAGTATTAAGAGTCATCTCAGGGAATCTCCTGGGTTCCCAAAATGGTGTTCTTTGTTTATTACTGAGCAACATTCTAATTTCCTTTCTCTGTCTGTTGGTTCAGGCAGAGGACAGAGGACAGGTTTAGCTTCCAATTTCACAGAACTACTTCCTGATGAACTCATTCCTTCTTCAAGCAATAGGACCTTAAAACCAATTGAGCCCTGATGTCATGGATATTGGAAGCAAAAATTGCTGAAAGATTTATTTCTTGTAATAATATACGGGGCTACTTCTACCTCTTAGTCCCAGACTTATATATTCTGGTTGTGGAGGTAATAGCTTCCTATACTGACCCCAAGAGTAAGGTCTTCACCACTTCCTGGATGACAGACCTCCAGAAGATGTCATCTTTCAGCTTTTAATTGACCAGTCCAACAGTGTATTAAGTCAATTGTTTTGAGTTAATGGACATATTATGATATGTGTATTTCAAAATATTGCAAAGGATGACTCATCTTGTTTGCTTGTCATCATTTATTTACAATTGCTTTATGTGGAAGATTGCTTAGAAGTGAAGTTAATTTGGCCTTAAGCTCGTTTACTGATTTACATCACCCCAAGTGAATCTGACTATGCTGATAAATAGATGATCACCTCCTACTGGATAATTAAGAACATGACAAGCACAGGTCCATTTAAGCATAAGGATGCAATTCTAATGAGATCACCCATTTAAAAAATTTTGAACCAAAGAATGTGAGATGTTACAACAGCATCCTGTGCCCAACTAGTATGAAAACCCAACCTGCGACACTATCGCCAACCTATTCCCATTGAGAATCCATGTACTTGGCTCCCTTTGTCTTTGCAAGAAACATCAGTAAGCACAGGACACCTGGTGTCAGTCAGAACAGAGAGATCAATTTGGAGATTTGAGTCTTATACTCGTGTCCCGTCTTTTTTGTTTATTTAGCAACTTAGCTTTCTAAGGAAATAAATTCTTAAACTGTTAAGTGCTTACTATGTGGTTTGCGTGGTTTCTTAGATCTTCTGCTTCAGGCAATTGATTGATTTCTTGCTGAAACCTGAGTAAAATTAAAATTGAAACCTCAATGTAACACATATATTCACACCAGCTAGTCCACTTTCATGCATCTTTTGTTGTAAATTGTGCTTAGTATTCAGAGATGATGTGTGGTATATCATCACAAGGGAAAAGGCAGTCACTAAGTTCGTGAATAGTAGTCCTGAAAGAAAAGCTGAAGGTAGGGAAGGGCAAATATGTACTCTGTATATGTATATCACCCGGTGAGGACCAAATACTGCCGCTTCCATACTGGAAGGGGTCCTATGTATCATTTTAATACCAACTATGTGGCTGGTCCCCTCAGAAAATGATGCTCTACATTGGGGGCTCAATATTGGCCTTAGCTATAAGAATATTAGAAGTATGAAATGGCAGCAGCTAGTTCAGTCCTGAAAAGGAGAAGTACATAATATGTAGCCCATGCTCTCATGGCCATTTTGTATGTGGGCCTATTCTCAAGAAACGAGGAGGATGGGGAAAGAAGCTGACTGAAATCCACAAGATGTGCTGTCAAGTCCATCTAGTCACTGAGTTTCTTTTGCAGTGGATGCCCTCTGATAAGCATTTACATGAGTCACAAATTTCTTCACTCTCTGAATATTGTATATGGTATATATTGCCAGAATAAATCCAGACGCTTATTATCTTTGTTTGTAGATATATGGGATATAAGCATTTTCCAAATTAAAAGCATTTTTCAGATGCCAGAGGCTGTGTTGATTTGCTCCACGAAAGATATCACATCTGAACTTGCACCTGTGATTAGTTTTACTAATTAAGTTTGTGATAAATTATACTCATTTCTATGACCCACCTACCTTCTAGTACTCCAAACAGGTGTGTTAAATGAGGTAGTGATAGGAATAATCACCTTTGTATCTTCCAAGTCTTCGATAGTACATGAATACCCAAAAAGCTCCCAGAGTTATGGCAGCACTGTGATGTATTACCTTGATGGAAGGTGAGGAACAGGTAATTCCAGTGACCTCCACTTGGCCTTTTGTGAAGATCTCTAGCTTGGGTAATTCAAAGGACTCACAGGACTCCACAGACAATACTCATGCAATGCTTTTAATAAAGGAAAATTAGAGCTTGTGGAGTTAAAGAAGGGAAAGTGAGAAAAGGTGAGCATCAAGTGTCCAAAAGACTTCCAGGCACAGATCCCTGGGGTCATTTCTTATTTGTACAGGGTACACTTTGTCTCAGGATACAAACCATTGAGATTTATATGATGAATTTTGATTGATTGTACAAGACAAAAATGACTAGTGGGATCCTTTTTGCTCCTCTAATTCTTTAACTAAGCCAGCCTGTCTCATGGATTACAGCAGTTGTAAGCCATCAATAAACAAACTGGCTTTGGAGGCTAATGCGAAAAAGGAGGGAAAACTTTCAAATTTTAACACCAAATCATAAATCCCTAGTTAGCCACTCATCTTTATTTTGGCCCAGAGTTAGTACTAGACTCTAGACCGCCACGAAGATAACCATGGGGCTGTCACCATCCAAGTGAGGTGACTCAAATAGATATTCTGTCACGTAGTAAGTGTATCTACATTTTGGTTTCAGAGAAATAATATAAGATGATTCCATGATCCATCTGGATCTATTGTAAGAAGAATTGAGGGTAAATCTTGACCTGTCACTTGACCTTATGAACTCTCACTCTTCCTTTTGTACCATAGCGGTGTTTTGGGTCTCTAGAGATTAGTGTCAATTCAAAGTGATTATTGAACAGCCATTAGAAGATCTAGATATTTCTCTTTTTCCAGAATGCAAGCACCATGGTAAATAGACTCTGTGTAATTCAACCTGATAAAGAGATCTCATCTGGAATTGGAATTAACTTCTGATTTAGGTTGAGATAAATTGCTGCATCACAAAGGAGCTAAGCAATTAGAAGAGAGATGTCACAAGAAATGCTCAGAGGAAAACTTGGAACACATGGGTCAAGATTGCATTATATTTTCCAGTAAGAAAAAATAAGTCAGAGGGAGAAGGTCAAATACCATATGATTTCCTTCATTAAGTAGTAGATAATAACAACAATAAACAAACACTTAGAGACAGAGATTGGATTGGTGGTTACCAGAGGGGACAGGCGGAGGGAGGAGGGCAAAAGGGATAATTCGGCACATGTGTGTGGTGATGGGTTGTAATTAGTATTTGGGTGGTGAACATGATGTAATCTATGCAGAAATAGAAGTATAAAGATGTACACTTGAAATGTATACAATGTTATAAACCAATGTTACTGCAATAAACAAAAATAAATAAATAAAGAAAAATAATAATAAAAAAAAAAAGTTAAAAAAATAGAAGAGGGCCGGCCCCGTGGCTTGGTGGTTGGGTGCGTGTGCTCCGATGCTGGTGGCCCAGGTTCGGGTCCCGGGCGCGCACCGAGGCACAACTTCTCCGTCCATCCTGAGGCCGAGTCCCACGTACAGCAACTAGAAGGATGTGCAGCTATGACATACAACTATCTACTGGGGCTTTGGGGGGAAAAATAAATAAATAAAAAATCTTTAAAAAAAAAAATAGAAGAAAATATGAAAAGCACCTCATAGCAAGCTATCATCTGGACCCAGGAATGAGGCACAGGTCCATGATCAAGTCCATGTTCATAATCCTTCTGGGATGAGCATTATTGGGTAGTGGGGACATTGCTCTGTAATAAACTCTTGTGGATAATGTACTCAACTTATGTCTTTGAGGCTCTAAGAGTGGCAACTACTTAGGGACCAGCCTCCTCAACATTTGGTCTTGTAAACATATAAAAGTAACAAGTGAATTCACATTTCGAATTTTGGGATTCTCCACATGTATGACATTGGGTTTTGTGATGATCTGGAATGGAAGCTCATGACTAACTGCAAAGGGATGGTACAAGAGTAATACTAACAGAGGTGGTTTCTTCTACCTCTCACACAAAAAATATGACACCATTATGACACCTGTAAAGTGAATCTTCCTTCAGTTCCTACTAGTTAGTGATGAAATAGCAGTTTTATATCAAGAAAGGAAGAAAGATCTAGTTTATTCCAACTTCTCTAGGAGTTTTAGGACCCTCTCCCCACTACTCTCATCATTACCTATGTGATGAGATCTTATGTCTAGGAGCTCCTGGAAAAGAGACAAGAACTATAATTAGGCATGTTAATTAGAGAAATCATCTCCAGGACAGTGGGGTGGCTTCCCTTCATGCAACGGTCATGAATTTATGATCTGACAATTGCTTTAAGAATGAAAGATATGTGCCTGCATTTCATGGTATCGTATAAGGGGATTTCGTGTGAGTGGATGAAGGGACTGTTTCTGGGGGAAATTATTGACAGGAACTGAGAGTGAGAGATTAGAATTTCAACTTCTTTGGCTAGGTTTAGATCCAGAATCCAGAAAAATGGCAGAACTGGAGTGGGATTTAGAAGCCAAGAACCCGGGGGAGAAAATGAAAGTGAGAAGTAGAAGGTAGGTAGTGATGCAGTGTGCATGGCAGAACTTAGGTTCTCTGTTCCATAAGCAGCAGACTCTTCTCACTCCCAACTATATAACAGTTTACATATCATGGATACTATTCCATTAATTTAGGGATTACAGAAGATCTGAGACTGCAGGTGAATAATTATTTTTGGTAAAATATATAAAATATAACAGAAACAAATATTTCCCTCATTGTAAAAGGCCAGCAAGTTCAAAAATCAAAACATACAACAATATGAATCACTTTTTATTTATAACATATAGAACGCAACTTTTTGTTCACACATATATGCATGTCAATATGTACAAAATATTTGCATCTACCTATTAGATTTTCGATTAAGTTATGATCCAGAAGAAACTTGGGCAGAGTTTCATAATATACTCATGTAAGAATTGTAAATAGTTTAAATATAAAGTACTTTAAAATACGTTATTTTAACTGACTAAAAAAGCCAGATGTCATTAAACTCCTGAAATAGGTTTTCTTATTAAAACTTAAACTGGAAAAAATCCAATATGTTACAAAGGTATAGTCTCTGAGTACCAAAATTATTACCAGAATTTTAACATCTTTTATATAATGATGTATAGATGATTTAAATAGGTAAATATTTGTTTTTAAGAAAAGCTTGTGTCTCTACAGGATAGAATATATTTATCTAATTGTCAGGATAGTTCTTTTGAATAAACGCAGAAATCATTAAGAAAGTATTCAAATCTTGATTTTACTTTAACTCCTTATGTTACAGCATTTTACAATAATGAAAAAGTGAAGGGATATCTTGAATTTGACATAAAATAACCAAAGATTAAATGATTATATTAAAGACTATGATAGGAAAGAACACTATCTTATTGCCAGAATAAATAATTCAGTACCATTGTAAATTATCACTTTGATTACATTAATTTGAGCTTAAACCAAGCAGCACTAGTGTTTACATTTTTTAAACTCTATGCTTTATATCGTTATATTATTTAATTTTGTCAAAACCTCATAAAATTGAGAAAATATCTTTTTTCTCATATATTTCTGTATAGTTAATTTCTCATCTAAGAATAAATTATTTATCTTCCTCTTATTTGTGCCACCATTCCAGTAAAAACAGATATCCCCCTAATATTTATAGTGTTCTAAGATAGAGTTGTAATTTTAGGTCTATTAAGCTTGGGTCATAAATATCAAACTCTGCGGTAAATCATTTGCTGAACTTGCTTAATAGATAAGGTTGTCACAGTTAGATTGAATGATTCTTTGACCTCAGGGGCAAATAATTGGCAAATATATTGGAAGAGAGTCTTTTTAGAAAAGAAAGGCAGAGAAATCCTTACTTCTATTAAAATTCAATTTGTGTCTTCAAGTTGACTGCAGATTTGTGGTTAACACTAGTTAACAAAAAGCCTAAGTACTTGTGCCTGGCATAGTGATCACGGTACAGTTTATGAGATGAGCAAGAGAAATGATGGGGGAAAGGAAAAGGAAGAAATGGGAACACTCATTGAGTTTCTGAGTAGATGGAGAAATCACCCCCATAGCAAACAGCATTTCTGAGAAATGCATTTTCTCCCCAAAGTATCTGCAATGTAAGAAGCAGTTTTGCCTCTTCTTTCCAAATACAGATATTATAAGTAAAATTAATGCAAGAAAGAATTTTAAAAAATTAAGTTACTCAAAAGGGTAGGTTCTAAATTCCAATCATTCACGTTTGCTCCACCACATCATTGATCATGAAAACTTGGCAAAATCAACTAGTTCTCTGAAGCCAGAAAATGTTACAATACAAATCAACTACTATCACTACTAATTTCCAAATCAAAGGCAATTTTCAAATCAAAGGCAAAGAATAGAGTTTTATATTCCAAGGAGGACAAAGTCAGATGTGTCATACAAAAGGAAATTGGGGATATAAAACGTGATTCACAGCAGAGTAAAAACCCTGACAGTCTCCTGATGTTCTCAATTGGAAGGGAAGCTCTGGCTATAACGTGCTCTATCCAACTTCTTGTCTAGCTGCTTTAGAGAATATGCAGTAATTATGGCATACAGAAATCAAAATGATGTTAAATATTTAGAAAATGTTCAATATGATTGCTACTGCATATAGAATTAATCATTATACTCCTAATGCCTCAAACAGCATCTCAATTTGTTCAACTGAAACAAATGGATAAAGTAAAGCATGAAGATTTCAGTAATAGCAACTTTCATGTGTTTATATGTTTATCTTCTCTTTTTAAAGACTAGATTACTTAAAACCTTAATTGTAAATCATGTGGCCAACTCCTTGGAAGAGTCTTTAATCTCTGACTTGATAAGCTGAGGAATGGACAAGAACTTGGAGAGAAATCTGTTCAAATCAGTGGCTGGATTAATTTAGATGGCCTTATCAAGATTTCCAGGCAAACTCAAAGAAAATTACTCTCTCTTTTTCTTCTTTCCTGTCTTACCAAACTTCTGGCAACAGAAGAGGCAACACTTTGTGGCCAGAAACATAATAGCTGCCGCACATGCTAGCAGGAACCCAATCACATCCAAAGAACGGTACTGGTACCAGGTGAGATTGTGTGAGACTGGCCGCAGGTGTTTGGCTCCTTTGTGGCGCATCACAAACTCGATCCAGAAGACTGCTCGGTCCAGGGGCTTCATAGGCTGATCATGGTGAATTCTTGATAACCTCATAGCATTCTCTTTATAGCTAAAGATTGGACACATAGACAGCAAAATAAAAAATTCATTAAGAACATGATATACCTAAAATTATGTTATGTTATTAAAAGTATACTACATAATTATATGCTGAATATGTCACAGATAATATCACCAAGAGCACAGAATGCATATGGTAGTTTATTTTCTCATGAGACATTTCTAGATATGGCAGACTATCAGCTGGAATTTGTTGGATATTTCATAGTCTAAGTAATAGTTGGAAGTAGGTGAGAGAATAATTTCCAATCAGAAACAGCATTTGAAAAGTTCAGAAATAAGAATGTGGACCATGTAGGTTGAGAATACAGAATTTTAATCTCATTTGATAAGTATCATTTTAGGAACAAGATAGTGACAGGAAGCAGCATTGAGGGGCAGGTCTGTGATAAAGAGATGCCCATCTTCCTGCCCTGTATTGATCTGGAGACTTTGTGTCAACAATTAGCTAGTCTTCAACCGTATCAGGTAATGGTTTCTGTCTATGATCTTCATGGGCCTGACATTTCAGACCAAAACAAAAAGCTTAATATGACCCAACAGGGAAAAGGTAGGCCCTGAGAGTGAGCAGATACTAGAATATTTGCTTCAAGTTACAGAAGGATGCAAGTGCCATTGGTGAGAAGAGACAATGGCAATAATGAGAACACTAACTCTTCTAACTTCACTCATGGAACAAATGACCAGGCCAGGGTTTTGGATTAAGGTTTCCCACGGCTGACCTAGGAGGAGGATTTTCTCGGATGTGTGAAGGAGGTGAAGGAGGGAGGTTATTCTTCCACACTGAAGTACAATCATCATTTGAGGAGAATATAGAACATTAAATGGTAGAGAATAGTGGAACAACATGTAGAAAGTTATGAGGAAGAGAATTCTGAGCCAAAAAATTATACAAATCCCTGTTGCCCTTTGCTTCAAAGAACAAGGCAGGCCTTTCTTAGTATGCAAGAATTTAAGGAATAAGTACCTCTAAGGAATAAGTACCTCTTGTTTCTCAGGAAAACAAGGAAACAACCAAAATAGAAGCTCCAAGACACATAAACAAAATATTTGTCAGAGAACAAATTAAAAAAAACAAAACCCCTCAGGAATAGAAAGACTGAGGTAAAACAAATGGCATCATTAAATCCATATAAATACCAAACTAAGGCCAAACAGTACTGGAAATTGTGGTCATTGACAAGATCTGTATGTTATACGCCTTAACAATAATAATGATAATACATCAAACAAAGATTAAAATGTTAGGTTTAAGAGACATGCATGAGAGGTTGAGAAGTGACTTTATAGTGACAAGTCATTCTATAGTGACCAAAATTGGAAACATTTCAGAAATAATTATTCTAATCTCTAATGTTAATAGTTGTTCATGGATTTATATGTAATTTTTAGTATATGATTTATCTATTAAAGAATATTTATTCAAAGCCTGGCGATTCTTTTAATTTGACTATAGTTTTTCTTTCTTTCCCTGAATATATTTATTTGATTGATTTCAAATAAAATAACATATTTAATGTAATCATTTATTGTTGAGAACTTTATTTATTTACGATCACAGTTATGTTTATTTGAAATGAAATAGTATTACCAAGTAACATCAAAATTAAAGGATTTTTTCCAGCTTTACTGATATAGTTGAAGTATAACAATGTGTAAGGTGAGGTGCACAATGCGTAGATTTGATACACTTATACATTGAAGTATGATTTACTGTAGCATACACTAATACTTCCATGACATCACATAATTGCCATTTCTTTTTTCTGGTGAGAAAATTTAGAATCTACTTGCTTAGCAACTTTCAAGGTTGTAATATAGTATTATTAAATATAGTTATCATACTGTACAAATGTCTAGAACTTACTCATCCTATACCTGTAAGTTTGTACCCTTTGACCAATATCTCTCCAACCCTGAACTGTTAGCACCTGGTAACCACCAGGGTCTACTCTCTGTTTCTGTGAGTTTGGCTTTTTAGATTACACGTATAAGTGATATCATAAAGTATTTGTCTTTCTCTGTCTGAATTATTTCACTTAGCATAATGCCTTTAAGATCAACTATGTTGTCACGAATGGCAGGATTTCCTTCTTTCTCATGGTTGAATAATATTCCATTGTAGGCATATACCACATCTTCTTTATCCATTCATCTGTTCACAGGCACTTAGGTTGTTTCCATATTTTGGCTATAGTGAATAATGCTGCAAAGAACATGGGAGTGCAGATATCTTTTCCATAACCTGTTTTCATTTCCTTTGGATATATACTCAAATTGGGATTGCTGAATCATACAGTAATTCTATTTTTAATTTTTTGAGGAAACTCCATAATGTTTACCTTAGTGGCTATACCAATTTACATTCTCAGCGAAGGTAAGAATGTGTTTCCTTTTCTCCATATCCTCACCAACACTTGTTATACCTTATCTTTTTATGACAGCCGTTCTAACAGATGTGACGTGATATCTCATTGTGCTTTTGATTTGCATTTCCTGATAATTACTGATGTTGAGCCCCTTTTCATGTACCTCTTGGCCATTTGTATGTCTTCTTTGGAAAAATGTCTATCCAGAAATCCTGCTCATCATTTATATCTACTTGGTTTTTTTATTTCTTTTGCCATTGAGTTGTATGAGTTCTTTATATATTCTGGATATTAACCCCTTTCAGATATATAATTTGCAAATATTTTCTCCCAGTCCATAGGTTGTCTTTCATTTTGGTGATCATTTCTTTTGCTGTAAAGAAGCCTTTAAGTTTGACGTAGTCCCACTTTTTGATTTTTGTTTTTGTTCCTTGTGCTGTTGTGTCACACCCAAAAAATCATTGCCAAGACTCCTGTCAAGGAGCTTTTCCTCTAGGAGTTTTACGGTTTCAAGTGTTACATTTAAGTCTTTAATCCATTTGTAATTAATTTTTGTGAGTGGTGTAAGACAGGGGTATAGTTTCATGCTCTTGCATGTGATATCCAGTTTTCCCGGCATCATTTACTGAGGAGACAATTCTTTTGCCATTGAGTATTCTTGGTTAGCTTGTCAAAGTTAGTTGACTGTATATGCGAGGGTTTATTTTTGGGCCTTCAAGTCTGTCCATTGGTCTATCTGTCTTCATTTGTCAGTATCAGTACTTTTTTTTAATACTATAGCTTTGTAGTATAGTTTGAAATCAGGAAGTGTGATGCCTCCAGGTTTGTTCTTTCTCAGGACTGCTTTGGCTATTTGGGGTCTTTTGCGGCTCTATATAAATTCCAGATTTTTTATTCTATTTCTGTGCACCAAAAGCCTTGAGAAGCTGATCACTCAGCCTGTTCTTCCTTTCCCAGTTAGGAACTCTTTCTAGCTGGCTTGGGGATGGGATGATGCAGGCAAAACGAAGCTGTTCCTTCTCTTATTGGGTGACTAGTCTCAGTTTCTTTTTTTGTTTCACTGTGTTGCTAAAATTTCTTGATTGGACTCTAGAGCTATCCCAGGGCTGATTCTGTTCATGAACAGCTGTCCAATTATTGATCTTTGTCGTGGGTCAGACAGGCTAGGTCTTCTATGTCACCATTTGGACCACTCAATTTTACTTTACTTTCTTTCTTTTCTTTTAAGTTAACATATAGCAATATAGAATATTTTTTATTAAGAAGTAGCATGATCCAATATTTAAAAAATTATTTCTGTCTTTTTCTTTTTCATTTATAAATTAGCAAAAGGAAATATCTGAAGTAATATTTCTCTGTCAGTAATTAGTTATAGCTACAGGAGGCGAGTTAAGTGATTTTTAATTTTTGTTTCTCTATTTTTTCTTATATTGCTAAATTCTTTATAAGGGTAATATCTGCAATTTTTAAGAAATAAGCAATAATTATTATTAATAAAAAATAAAGATTTGTGTCACTTTAACAATAGCTTATTTTCTTTAAAGGAACTTAGTGTTTCTATGAGGTTGTGATCTATTATCAATTAATAGTAGGTGCATCAAAATGCCTCCATCAAATTTGAGAAGTATAAGAAAATTGTACTCAATATCAATTATGTGCTGGTGATTATTTAAAAGCAATCAATTTAAAATTATGCAAGTTTTCTTTTTTAAATAGTCCACGTTTCTCAGACAAGAATATATTCTTTACTCACGAAGGGTTGTTAATAACGGCCTTCATAGCGTTAAGCAGATCCGAACTCTTCATTGTATGCAAGTCTACTTCAACACCTGCCCCTTTGGCCTTCATACGAGCAATATTACCAAACTGATCACCAAATATGGGAATTCCCACCACAGGGACCCCATGGTAAATAGCTTCATAGATCCCATTGGTTCCACTGTGAGTGATAAAAGCTCTGGTTTTGGGATGACCTAATAGGAAAAAACACACAATTATTCTAAGTTGTGAGAGTTTCAGAAACAGAAAATCATGACACCTGTACAAACTATTGATTCAATTAGGCAGCATCTACTATACAATTC
Organism: Ceratotherium simum simum; assembly: GCF_057802395.1. Taxonomy (NCBI): domain Eukaryota; kingdom Metazoa; phylum Chordata; class Mammalia; order Perissodactyla; family Rhinocerotidae; genus Ceratotherium; species Ceratotherium simum. The sequence continues at coordinate 56,091,193 of NC_141907.1, read as the reverse complement.
TGTGCTGTGAGGCCATATATAAAGTCCTCTAAACTCTAAAGAAATCAGCAATTATTTATTCCAGCAATTAAGTCATTCCATGAACTTCTAAGAAGGTTTGTGTGGAGTTTAAATGATGGAGAGTAGTTTCCAGGTGGACAAGTTGTTGGGATAAGGAATATATTAAAAAAAAAGAATGGAACGTTTGAAGAAATGAAACTTGTGTGGGGATGTGGCAGGAGAGGTAAGATGTGCAGGGTTTCAGTGGGAGAATGTCAGCCTAACAGGCTACAAAGATAGACCAGGGCAAGTTCATGAAGTACTCTGTTTAAGAAAATGGGATTTTGCACTTGATTTTATACTAATATGGAAACATTTATAATATTAGAAATGATAAATAGAGTTATCAGATTTTTATTTTCAAGTGGTTAGATTGGGATAGAGAGAAGAGAGGTGGGAGAAAATGGATACAAAGAATCAGGAGATGCTGCAATATTCTATGCCAGAGTTAAAGAGAGCCCGATCTAAAGGTATGTTGACTCTGATTCTGAGGAGGGAGAGACTGTGTCATAAATGGGAGAATTATAAACTCCTTCTTAATGTTAGAGCTTGGCAAAGATTCTCTCCTTGTCAAAACTCTAGTCAGACTACTCTGAACTCTCTTCTCAACTAGGCCCTGATTTTTGGGCTTCTGTGTTTGTCTCTGCATTGTCTAATTTTAGCAAGAATCCTACTAAGTCAGCCTTAGTTTAACTAGATTCTTCCAGCCTCAATATCCAGATATCCCAGATCAGGATATCTGATCAACCTTTGTACCTGATCAGTTTCCTCATCGATCATAATCCCCCAGGTGATGTCTGATCACTCTGACCTGCCTTCACCAAGAATCTGAGTAGATCAGTTTAGCCAGAGTCTCTCCTTGCCCCCGAGGTTTCCCCTTAATTTTCTATACAATGAACCCCCACCCCACTCTGCTCCTTGGCTATAAAATCTCTACTTTTCCTTGTTGTATTCAGAGTTGACTCCAATCTCTCTGCTTCACTGCAAAAGTCCATTGCAGTGGGACCTATGCTTATCAGGATGATCTTGAGTAAAGTGTGCCTTCCAGTCTTGAACCAGTTTCATGAATAATTTTTTTCTTTAACAAGCTTCAGAAGAAATTAAAGACGACGTTCAGGAGTTTTTTGCTTGTTTTGAATACAAATTTGTTGGATTTACTTGTTATTGACTAATCATTCAGATTATCCCTCATTCAACTTTGTTTAGTTTTGCTTCTCTTTGGTCTTACCGAGAAGATCATTCTGTGGAATCCATTCATATAGCCGTGTATTGGGTCCTAATGTATCTGGTTTTGTTCCTGTGTATCTCCACAGAACCTGTTAAGATAAATGCCTCTACTCTATTAGATTTTTAGGATCACATGAGACATTTATTTAGAATTATTCTAGTTCAATGCTTTCATGTAACAGATGAACAAACTGAGGTCCTAAGAGATTAAGTGATGGGTGTTCTTAAACCATTGAAACTATGACTTCATTTAAAATGTTTGCAACAATCCTAATAGATAGGCCATGGTCATCAGAACCTTTCTCATTTATTAGACAAAGAAATAAAGGCAATCTGTATCTGAAATAATTACATACTGCTGTTAAGGGGCCCTTCTGGTAAAGGGAATTTTTTAAATGGAATTTTCAGAAGCAAAGGGAAAGGATGTTACTTTCACTCTAAGAGTTTGTTAGTGTTTCGAACATTTGTTACATACTTGGAGGTAACAGAGAAGCAATCATTGTATTTTTTTTATTATTGTAAAATATACATAATGTTATTTATCATTTTAATCTATTGTAAGTATACAATTCAGTGGCATTAAATATATCCACAATGTTGTGTAACCATCATCCTCATCTACACCTCGAAAGTTTTCATCATCGCAAACATAAACTCTGTATCGTTAAACAATAGCTTCCTATGCCCCTACTCCCCAGTGCCTAGTAACCTCTATTCTGCTTTCTGTCTCTGTGAATTTGAGTACTCTAGTACCACATATAAGCAAAACCATATAGTATTTGTCTTGTCCTGATTGGCTTATTTCACTTAGCATTGTGTCTTCAAGGTTCATCCATGTTGTAATGTATTAGAATTTCCTTCCTTTTTAATACTGAGTAATATTCCATTGTGTGTACATCCTACATTTTGTGTATCCATTCATTTGGGTATTGTGAATGATGCTGATATGACCATTGTGTACAAACATCTGTGCAATTTCTTGCTTTCAATTCTTTGAACATATAGCTAAAATTGAAGTTACTGTTTCACATGGTAGTTCTATGTTTAACATTTTGAGGAACCACAAAACAGTTTTCCACAGTGGATGCACCATTTTCCACTCCTTCCAGCAATGCACAAGAGTTCCAATTTCTCCACAATATACCAACACTTGTTATTTTGCATTTTTTGATGCTAACTATCCTAATGAGTATGGAGTGATATCTCATGTTGCTTTTGATTTGCATTTCCATAATGATTAATGATGTTGAGTATCTTTTTATGTACTTATTGGCCATTTGTATATCCTCCTTAGTGAAGTACCTATTTAAGTCTTTTTCCATTTTTGAATTGAGTTTTTGTTGTTGTGATTGAGTTATAGGAGTGTTTTCTGTATTGTGAACATTAATCCCTTATCAGATACATGATTTGCAAATATATTTCCCAATCTGTAGACATTGTATTTTGCTTTCTTAATAGTATCTTTTGATGCACAAAAGTTCTTAATTTGATGCAGTCCAATTTATCTATTTTTTCTTTTGTTGCTTGTGCTTTTGGTGTCATTATCTATGAAATGAAGGCCAAATCCAATGTGAGAATTATTTTCATCAATATTTTCTTCTGAAAATTTCATACTTTTAACTCTAAAGTTTAGGCCTTTGACCCATTTTGACTTAATTTTTGCATATAGTGTAATAAGAGAGTCCAACTTCATTCTTCTGCGTGTGGCTATCAATATCTACCAGCACTATTTTTTGAAGATACTGTCCTCTCCACCGAATGCTCTTAAACCTTTGTGGAAAATCTATTTTTCAAATATGTAAGGATTTATTTCTGACACAGTGTCTATTTCATTGGTTTATATGGCTAGTCTTCTGCAGTACCACACTGTTTAATTTACTGTAGGTTTATAGTGAATTTCAAAGTTGGAAAGTGTAAGTCCTCTAACTTCATTTTTTTTCAGGATTGGTTTGTCTATTTGTGGCTCTTGTGGTTCCACATGAGGTTGAGGATTGGATTTTCTATTTCTACAAAAAAGGCTGTTGGAATTCTGACTGGCATTGCATTGAGTGTGTAGATTGTTTTGGATAGTGTTGACATCTTAACCACCTTGTCTTCCTATCCATGAATATGGGATGCCTTTTCACTTATTTAGGTCTTCTTTAATTTCTCACAGTAATAATGTTTTGTAGTTTTCAGCATACAAATATTTCACCTCCTTGTTTAGATTTATTCTTAAGCATTTAATTCGTTTGGTTGCTCTTTTAAATAGAATTGCTGTCTTAATTTCATGTTCAGATTGTTCCCTGATGGTGTATATAAACACAACTGATTTTTGTGTGTTGATCTTGTATCCTGCAACTTTGTTGAATTTGGTTATTACTTCTAGTAGCTTTTTGTGGATTCTTGGAGCTTTTCTATATATAGGATAATGTCATCCGGGAATAGAAATAGTTTTAAGTTTTCCTTTCCAATTCGGATCCCTTTTATTTCTGTTTCTTGTGTAATATCCCAGGCTAGAACTTCTGGTACAATGTTAAAAAGCAGCAGTGAAAGCAGGCGTCCTTGTGTTGTTCCTGAACTTAGGGGGAAAGTTTTCACTTTCCCACATTGAGTCAGATGTTAGCTGTGGGTTTTCCAAAAATATCTTTTATTATGTTGAGGAATTTTCCCTCTATTCCTAGTTTTCTGAGGGTTTTTAGCATGAAAGAACATTGGATTTTGTCAAATTCCTTTTTTTGTGTAAGTCAAAATGAGCATGTGTCGTTTTTTTCCTTCATTCTATTAGTCTAATATACTACATTGATTTCTTATGCTGACCCACCTTGAATTCCTGGGATAAATTAATTTATCATGGTGAATATTCCTTTCAATATTCTGTTGGATTTGACTTTCTAATATTTTGTTGAGGATTTTTACATCTATATTTACAAGGGATCTTGGTGTGTAATCTTAGTTTCTTGTGGTGTCCTTATCCGACTTCTGTATCAGGGTAAATCTAACCTCACAGAACCATTTAGGAAGTGCTCCCTCTGGTTCAATTTTTTGGAAGATTTTGAAAAGGATTAGTTTAGTTTTTTTATAAATGTTTGATACAATTTACCAGTGAAGCTATCTGGTCCAGGATTTTTCCTTGTTGAGAGGTTTTTGATTACTAATTCAATCTCTTAATTTTTTATAGCTCTGTTGAAATATTCTATTTCTTCAGTCAGTTTAAACAACTTGTGTGTTTCATGGAATTTATCCATTTCTTCTAGGTTGTCTAATTTGTTGGAGTACAATTGTTTGTAATATCCTCCATATAATTCTTTTTTTCTCTGTAAAGTCAGTAGTGTTCTCCCCATGTTCATTTCTGAGTTTAGTTATTTGCATCTTCTTTTTTTCTGTCTGCAACTGTAGCTAAAGGTTTCATAATTTTGTTGATCTTTTCAAAGAACAAACTTTTGGTTTCATTAATATTTTCCTTTGTTTTTCTATTATCTGTTTTATTTATCTTTGCTCTAGTCTTCAGTATTTCCTTTCTTCTGCTAGCTTTGGGTTTAGTTTGTCTTCTTTTTCTGATTCTTTAAGGTATAAAATTAGGTTATTGATTTTAAATCTTTTTTCTTTTCAATATAGGCATTTACAGCTATAAATTTCCCTCTGAGAACTGATTTCACTGTGTGTCATAAGATTTGGTCTATTGTGTTTTCTTTCATTTTAAAATATTTTTAAAATTATCCTTGTGATTTATTCTTTGACCCTTTGGTTGTTAACTTCAATAGGATACAAAAACTCTACACATTTATAATTCCATTCTCCTTTCTGTTAATGATGTCGCAAATTACACATTTATACATTGTGTTTCTAATAACATAGATCAATAGTTGTTTTTTTATTTATTGTCCTTTTAAATCATTGAGAAATTAAAAATTGGAGTTACATCCAAAAGTTCAATAATACTAGCCTTTATAATTGCCCTTGTAGTTATGTCTACTGCAGATGTTTAGTTCTTCACATGGTTTAGTGTTAATGTCTAGCAGCCTTTCATTTCAACCTTAAAGACTCCCTTTTGCATTTCTTGCAGGGCAGGTCTAGTGGTAATGATCTTGCCCAAATTATCTTTATAGGGGAATATCCTAATTTCTACTTCATTTTTGAAGGAAGTTTTGCTTGATATAAAATTCTCAGGTGACAAATTTGTTTCAGCATTTTGAGGATATCAACCCTCAGCCTTCTGGCCTCCAAGGTTTCTGATGAGAAAGTGTCTGATAATCTTTGGAAGATCATTTATGTGGTGAGTTGCTTCTCTCTTGCTCCTTTCAATATTCTCTCATTGAATTTGCATTTCAACAGCTTGATTATAATGTCTCTTGGTGTGGGTCCCTGTGTTTCTCCTACATGAAGTTTATTAATCTTCTTGGATTTCTAGATTCATATCTTTCATTATATTTGGGAGATGTGAAGTCATTATTCCTTCAAATATTATTTTTTCCCATTTCTTTCCTTCTTTGACTCCTACAATGTGTATGTACTTCCACTTGATGGTGTCTCAGAACTCCCTAAGGCTTTGTGAACTTTTCTTCTTTTATTTTTCTTTCTCTACCTCCTCTGACTCAAGAATTTCACTCATCCTTTCTTCAAGTTTGCTAATTCTTTCTTCTGGCTGCTCATATTTGCTTTTTAATCCCTGACTTGAATTTTTTATTTCAGTTATTGTACTTAACAGCCCCAGTATTTCTTTTTGCTTATTTTTATAATTTATTTCTCTTTATTGATATTTTATTTTGTTCTTACATTTTTTCTTCTCTTTATCAATATATTCCTTTAGTTATTTGAGCAACTTTAAGACAATTGTTTCAAAGTTATTTCTAGTAATTCCAACATCAAAACTTCCTCAGAGATCATTTCTCTCAATTTATTTTGGCCCTTTGAGTGAGCCATCCATTCATATATCTTTGTTTGCCTTGTGATTTTTTTATTGACATGGACACTTGATTACTATAATATATTAACTGTAGAAATCAGATTCTACCCTTACTTGTGGTTTGATTTTTCTTTTTTTTGGATTGTTGAAGTGTGTCTCTTTGGTAGGAATCAGCCTGAGGTGAAAGCTATATAAGTTCTCAGATCTTTTCTGAGCCTCTGTCTCTCCTTGGACATGCATATGGCTTTCTAAATTCCACCATTATGTGTGAGTGTTTTAGAATGGCCTAATTATTTAATGTGTGTCTCCCAAATGGAGAAAAAAGGAAAAAGGCAGAAAAAATAGTGCTGCTCCTTTAAACATCCTGGAAGCTGCTTCAGTTAGTGGGGGTGGAAACAACTGTGGCCAATTTCCATGCCTCCACCTCAGTGATTAAAGGCAGGAATGAACAATCAGAATACAGAAGCCCATTATTTGGAGGGTATAGTCCTTACTGCCAAATTTGGCTTCACGAAATCATACCAGGAATACAGGCATTTTGCTTGTCCCAGGGCTGGGAGGTGGAGGATTTTAATGCTGCTATGCTAAAGGCTGGAATTGACCAATTTTAATTAATCACTGTTTACTAGCCTAGCTTTCCCCTGGAAGTTGGAAGTGGACAGATAGACTTCAGAGTTCCAATATAGTTACTAAAGGCAGTTTCTGCCAGTATAACTGCTGTTTAGGTTAAGAGACAGATCCTTGGTGCTCCTTTTCATTCCACCCTGATGTCACCCCTAAGCATCATATTTTAAAGCAATAGAAAACTCAATATTTTTATGAATATCCTTTAGGGATTAAATATTTAAATTAGTAGTGCTCCCAAGAAACAACTTTTGAAAGAAATTTGGTTATAAATAAAAGTATTGTTATGATCGTTTAGAACTTAAAATGATATGTATTTGTCTATTTTAACTAAAGCTAGAAAGGAAAAGTATCTCTGGTAATATAAGAACGACATTACTCAGTTATAATCTAGAATGACGTTAATAAAAAAAACATGTTTTGTAGCAACTTCATAGAGTGAACTGCACAGATTCTTTTCCATATTAATAAAAATTTTAACTGTTTAAATAGAACAGTCATCACTTACGAGTCCTCCAGGAATCTAAGCTGTCAGTTCCAGGCTCAACCAGCGCCTGGTCCAAAACCATTAATTAGAAGGAAATATAGTCACAAGCTATCTTGTGAATTGAGGCCGTGTTTTTATATACTTTTTCCTTTACTCTTTGTCATGTTAGTTGTATCGTGCATGTATGACTCAGATTTAGGGAAAAAAACAAGAAAAACAAAACAAGATTAGATTACATGGAAGCCTTAATATCTATCCATAAAGCCGAGAGATTGTTTAAGATCACTGAATGATTTAGTTTTAGTCCATTAGTTAAAGAAAATTCTGCAATATGTTTTCCTGATGGTAATGCCACTTTTAAAGCAGGATACCAGTCAAATGTATTTAGCTACCCTCTTCTAAGGTTTAATAGTTTTTCTTTAAGGCTCAGTCAAATTAACACTAACAATACCAATAGCTTTTCCTACGTTTGTGAAGTACACTTTTAAGGAGAACTTCATGGATTTTAAAACAGCCATGCCTCAAAAAATAAGATTATCTGACCTTCTGTGGAATCTGGGCGAGGGCTGATGCAATCATGTTAGACTTTTCTTCTGTGAGGTTTTGGATCATTGACCCCAGAGTAAAGACCACAACTCCATCTTCTCCAGAGCTCTGGACAAACTCTTCTAACTCCTGTAAAGAAAACAGCCTTTGTAATATGAAAGTCTATAGTTACAAGAATAAAATAGTCACACACTTTTCTCAATGTGTCTGAATTATGAAAACAGTTCTGCCTTTTCATATGTTAACCATTTTAGAAATGGTTAGAAAGAAGAATTAGAACCATTAGAAATGGTTAGAAAGAAAATGACCTGAAATCATTGGTTATTAGGCAAATTAGAAATTATTTAATTGAAGCTTTCCACCCAGCATGTTCTAAACATTTTTCAGTTGTGTGTGTGTTTACAAATTATTGACTACTTGTTATCTTCTGCCATGTGCTCAGCTCTTTACATGTATCATTTAACTTAGATATATGGTGATTTTAAGAGATATGTCTACCTTTACAGATGAGAAGGCTGTCTCAGAGAGTTTAAGTATTTTGTTCAAGGTTACACAGCAGTAGGTGGCAAAACCAAATTTCTAAATTAAGCTTGTTGATTGTAAAGCCAATGACCATATTCAATACTCTCTACTGCCGTCCAGCTCTCTCCACAATGCTCCAAATGAAGAAATTTTGACTCTTACATTAAGATAAATAGCTCTGGTACTTCACTTCATATTTAGCCTTGGATACTAAGAAAATTATCGTTAACTTTCATGCTGAATCAGTCAGTATAATGACATGCTAACGGCATATTTACTGTTTTTTAATTTAAATTTTCTTTTATTTTGATTCCACTTGTACTTTTTATAAGCTACCACAAATACATTTAAGAATGAGGTAGCCATATAACTTATTGACCAAATAAGTAATTCAGAAATAAGTATATGCATTCTCTGCAGAAATAAGTATAATGCATTCCAATATTTTGGAAATGTATGGCTTTGCATTCAAAATAAAAATAGCATATTTAATCATGTTGAAGTAAAAAAGAATGTTTTCACCCTATGTTTAATACTAACCAAACTAAGGCACCAAATAAGACAAGAAAAAAATGTGTAAGGATTTAAAGGTGAAGACATAAATTTTGTACATATGTATATGACAATTTTGGGGAAACTAAAATAAATATGCAAACTATTATAAATAATAGTTGGTCAGATTCATAATCACTACACTAAAATCAATAACATTTATTTACAACAGCAATAACCAACCTGAAAGTTTAAAATGAGTCATCATTCACTGTAGCAATTAAAAATATAAACTGTTTAAGAGTACAGATACACGCACTTTTATTGAAAAAAGTTACAAATTCTAGTAAATGACATAAACAAAGACTCGAATAGGTAGAGAGATATGTTGTGTGTATTAGTCAGTGTTCTCCAGAGGAACAGAACAAGTAGAATGTGTGTATATTTATCTGTCTATCTATCTATCCATTTATCTATCTATCTGTGGAGAGAGATTTATTTTAAGGAATTGATCCCCGTGATTATGGAGGCTGGCAAGTCCAAAATCTGCAGGGTTGGCCATCAGGCTGGAGATCCAGAGAATAGCCAATGTAGTTCCAATCTGAAGGCTGTCTGCTGGCAGAATTTTCTTTTGCTTTCGAGAGGTCAGATTTTTGTTCTATTCAGGCCTTCAGCTAATTGAGTGAGGCTCACCCACATAATAGAAAGCAATTTGCTTTACTGAAAGTCCACAATTTAAATGTTAATCTCGTCCAAAAACATCCTTGGGGAAACATCCAGAAAGTATTTGACTAACTATCTGGGTGCCTGTCCCAGGCAAGTTGACACTTAAAATTATCCATCATGCTGCAGTTACAGACAGATTGATTTAATATGTAAATCTATCAATCTTTTAAAATTAATTTTCAATTACAGTATAATTTTCTTGAGATATTGGCAAATATTTTTAAATTTATATATAATAAAGAGAAATACTGGGAACATCTTAAACCAGATAAAAATACATAATACAAAATGAGTGTCACTAACCTCCTAATAGACAAAGTGAACAATAGAACAAAGTAGTGAGTCCAGAAAAAGAACCCTGAGCATGTAAAAGCCTGCTATATATAAACTTGATATCACAAGTCACTGAGACAATTAGTAAGAAAAATTCACATTGAGTAGATTATTTGCTATTAGGTAGTGCTGTAAAAATATATTCACTACTTAGACAAAAAACAGAGGTGAATCTTTACCTCATACTATACATTAATATAGTCTGAACAAATTAAATGAATCCATATTAAAGTAAAATATTACCATTTTTAAAATAAAATATGAGAGAATATCTTTATAATCTTAGAAATAAAAATATTTTAAATGAAAATTTGAAAAGTACAAACTACAAGGTAATTAAGGATGGATTAGATTACATCAAATTTAGTACATTATGTTTAAAAAAGGAATTCTGAGGTAACATTAACAGATACATGAATTCTTAGAGGAAGATATTTGTAACTGCTAAAACAAGGATTAGTACCTAGATATTCTAGATTATGGGAAGAATTTGTATCACTTGGCAAAAACAAACAAAGAAAAAGATTATGCTAAAGAAAAATGTACCAACGATATGAGTTTAACAGAGAGAAAATCAGAATAACTGGTAAATTTCTGAAACAACGTTGAATGTTGCTATTAACTGATATTACCAGTGAAATACAACAAGGTGATACCACTACCTCTATGAAACTGACACATATTAGAAAACAGAGCACTATCACTATATGATGTGGAAGTCGGGACCACTCAAGCACTTCTGATGAACCTATACATTTATACGGCTACTGAGTGAAATTAAATGCACCGTGAAATTAAGTATGCATGTACCCCATGATCCTACAATCCCACTATTGGGTAGGTATTTCAAATATATGCACAGGTGCATAATAGAACATGTTTGAAATTTTTCTTAACAATAGTCTTTGTTGTAGGATAGAGATGGAGACACCTAATTGTCATTTATGGGAAATAAATAAAAAAAAATGTGGTAACTACATACACCAAAATTCTCTTCAACAGGCAGAATGAATGAAATATATTTACAAATTGAAACTTAGGTACATATTAAAAAAAACAGAGTAATAAAACAAAGAAAATACAAATGACATCATAACACAATTTGCATAGTTAAACTCAAATCAAGGTTACGTACTGTTCAAAGATCCAGTTATCTGTCTAAACTGGAATGAGAGAATAAATATTACATGCACTTGACTAGGTGTCTACTGGTTGTGGGGTAATGGAAGAGAAGAGGTTAAAGAAAAATGTAAGAAAATAAATCAAAAGAGGTATCTGCTATGGGCTGATTAGGGAATGTCCATGAGTTGAGAGCATGATGAACACATTCTGTGGACCTGAGGTTCAAACAAAGAAAACAAAACCAAAACATAAGTTACATAATTCCACAAACATGTGTTTTAGCATTCAAAATCAAATGGACATTTTTTATCATGGTGTAGTGGTGGGGGTGGAATTTTTCCCTTCTCTTCCCAACCTTTTCCTATGTCTTCCTTAGAAGGAAGAGATGAAAGTCTGTTTGAGTCTTACTTCAGAACCCTGATTGGGTCATATATACTAGGAGATTATTTTACTGAGTGTGATAAGTACATCTAGACAGGGATGAGATGGTTCTTTCTCTACTTCTTCTGTAGATGGAGTCAAAAGTTTAAGAAGAAAAGAACCTGTTCCAAAGACAAGCTTTGGATATTGTTTTCTTCTGTTCATGTTTAAACTGATCTCATCACTTTGGAATAGTTGTCTGATTATTGATAACGTTTTGTCTCAAGGGAAGAAGAAGCTATGTGCAGTTGAGTCTAAATGATCCACACTAATTTACTGCATAAAGATTAAGGCACCAATGTCGCTAAGAAAAGGGCTTCCACTTACTTATCATATGGCATTGTATGTACACTAACTCGAAAACAACACACAAATATGGTTATTGTTTGTGGAAAGATTAAAGTTTTACCAGGTTCTTCCATCATGTTTCTGTCTACTAAAGCCTCAAACTTCCTGATTAGTTTACTTTTCACCCTTATTATGGGTTATTTTGAATGTTCACATCATCTCTTGTATTTGTATGTAATGTGTAGATTTAGTGTCCTTAATCTGCTTTTTATAATTAGGAACATTATTGAAAATTCTGAAATATTTTAATACCAAAACCTGCCATAAATTATTCAAAAAATAAAATGTTATCAAAATACTTGCTATATTAAAGAATCTTTACTACCATTATTGACTTAGGAATTTTTTTCAAGAATGTGAGAGCATGTGCATTATTTGAACGCAGAAATTTTGATTGCCTTTTTGTAATGTCCTCAGGGCCCTTCTGTGCTATGGTGGGAGGAGACAGGGGAAATAAGATTCTTCTGGAAATACTTTAAAGATCTGACCTTTTCTGGGTATTCTTAAAGGTCATACAAAAAACATCAGATAGGAAGAAGTCAAGATGGAAGAATAGGCAGACTCGGAACTCACATCTCCCGTGGACACAGCCAATTTACATCTACTCTTGGAAAAATTACCCTGGAGAGAGAACTGAAAACTGGATAAGAGGAACTCCTGCAACAAATAACAATCCTAACTGAGGTGGAAGAGGCAGCAATTCCCTTCCAGAAAGAAAAAAAAAAACCACCTTCACAAGCAGCAGTGCTTCTCGGACACCCGGGAGCAGCCCAAAGGTATGAGCCCTCCCTGGAGGAGTGGGGCCCTGAGCTGGGGAGCGCCCCCACTATAGGCATTTTTTGGACCCAGCACAATCAAGATGAGTGGTATAATATCTGACTTTGCCTGCTACTAAAACATGGGGAGTACCCCCAGAAAAGCTGGTTCAGAAAGAAATTAAACCCAGCTCTTAAAGTGCCCACACACAAACTCACCCATTTCAGAAAGCAACCTAAAATCACCAGAAAGAAAGATGCACAGTCTTTTGGTGAAAAGAGACTCACCTGATAGGCTCTGAGTGCATCTCGGTGAGAGGTGAGACCTCTCCAGGGACTGGGACATTGGTGGCGGCCATTGTTGTGGCCTGAAGTCGGTGTGCTGACACAGATGCTGGCAGACGCCATTGGAGTTCTTCCCCTGGCCTACTAGCCCAGGGTCTGCCCCACACACTAGAGCACCGATTTAATCCAGCTCAGCCAGGGCAGGCAGCCCACACTAGGGACCGGCCCCACCTGACAACAAGCCCTCAGGCAACTTGTGGGCCTGCTAAGTGAGATGCCTTGATTCTCTGCAGCCTGGGTCCACCTCTGTGGGGCAGGGTGTGAGCAAGGAGTGGGTGGAGAGTGTGGGGTGGTGGTGGAGTGTGTAGGGCTCCCACCTTGGAAATTGGGTCCACATCAAGAGGTCGGGGTGCATGCATGGGGCAGGACTGTGTTGATTGTATGTGTGGACCTGTGGGCAGTGGGGCTTGTCAGCTGCAGAAGACTTATGCTTCTCAAAGAGCCACATGGGGGTTGGCCCCACCTTCTAAAGCCTGAAACAATTGGGTGTTCCCATGCCAGAGGCCAACCCCACCCAGCTTCAATCCTCAGAGAGCTGACAAGAGACCTAAAGGCTGGAGGTTTATAGCAATTGTAAGCCCTTGAGCTTAACAACCTGCCACACTGGGGGCCTACTCACTTAATAGAAATACTACAACAGGAATGTGTTATTAGAACTTGCAGCCAACTGTGCTGGGGCTCCCCACACCCAATGAAGAGACTGAAGGGCTCACAACAACTACAAGCAGCTGAGCATTACAACAGCTGGCCGGAGGCATAGCTCAGCCTCCCTGGGCACCTACAGGAAGACCAATCACACCACAACAGAAGGACACATGTAGCCCACATGGATGTCGCTCCTGGAGCATTCAGAACTGAGGAAAGCACACTGCCAGTCCTCATAAGGGATCAATTATATAAGGTCACCTATCCAAGAGCAGGAGACGTAGCTGATCTACCTAATACACAGACACAAGCACAGAGAAACAGGCAAAATGAGGAGGCAAAGGAATACCTTCCAAGTAAGGGAACAGGACAAAACCCCAGAAAAGGAACCAAGTGAAACAGAAATGAGCAACCTACCCAAGAGCGAGTTCAAAAAAAGAGTGTTAAGGATGCTCACTGATCTTGGGAGCAGAATGGATGAACTCAGTGAGAAAGTCAAAAAAGAAATGGAAAATATAAAAAAGACCAAATCAGAAATGAAGAATGCCATACTAGAAATGAAAAATTCACTAGAGGGTCTCAAAAGCAGAGTAGAGGATACAGAAGAATGGATCCGAGAGCTAGACAAAAGACTAGAAGAAATCACCCAAGCTGAACAGATAAAGGAAAAAAGAATTAAAAAGAGTGAGGACAGTCTAAGGGACATCTGGGACAACATCAAGAGCACTAACATCCGTGTTATAGGTGTCCCAGAAGGACAAGAGTGAGACAAAGGGGCAGAGAATCTATTTGAAGAAATAATAGCTGAAAACATCCCTAACCTAAGGAAGGAAACAGACGTCAGGTACAGGAAGCATAGAGAGCACCAAACAAGATAAACCCAAAGAGGCATACACCAAGACACATCATAATCAAAATGTCCAGAATTAAAGATAAAGAGAGAATCCTAAAAGCCGCAAGAGAAAGACAAGTTACATAATAAGGAAACCCCATAAGGCTATCAGCTGACTTCTCAGCAGAAACCTTACAGGATAGAAGAGAGTGGCATGATATATTTAAAATGCTAAAAGGAAAAAACGTACAGCCAAGAATACTCTACCCAGCAAGGTTATCATTCAAAATAGAAGGAGAGAGGGGCCGGCCCGGTGGCTTAGCATTTAAGTGCGCACGCTCTGCTTCTGGCGGCCTGGGTTTGGATCCCGGGTGCGCACCGATGCACCGCTTCTTCGGCCATGCTGAGGCCGCATCCCACATACAGCAACTAGAAGGAAGTGCAACTATGACATACAACTATCTACTGGGGTTTTGGGGAAGGAAAAAAAAAAAAGGAGAAGGATTGGCAATAGATGTTAGCTCAGAGCTGGTCTTCCTCAGCAAAAAGAGGAAGATTAGTATGGATGTTAGCTCAGGGCTGATCTTCCTCACAAAAAAAAAAAAAAAATGGAAGGAGAGAGAAAAAGTTTCCCAGACAAGCAAAAATTAAAGGGGTTTGTCACCAAGAAACCAGTACTACAAGAAATGATAAAGGGACTTATTTAAGGGGAAAAGAGAAGACCACAAATAGGAAAAATTACCTATTTCCATGAGAGGTTAATGGATACAAATGCACAAAACAGAGGTTATATATGATATCAAAAACATAAAATGTGAGAGGAGGAGAGTTAAATAGTATAGCTTTCAGACAGAGGTCAAACTAAAGAGACTATCAACTTCATATAGATTGCTATATATGTAGGTTACTGTATATGAACACCATGGCAATCACAAACCAGAAACCTATAAAAAATACACAAAAAACTAAGAGAAAGGAACCTAAATATAATACTAAAGAAAGCCATCAAACCACCAGGGAAGAGTGCAAGAGAAGAAGTAAGGAACAGAGAAGAACTACTAAAATACTTAGAAAAAGAAAAGTTAAAAAAATGGCAGTAAGTACATACTTATCAATAGCTATTTTAAATGTCAATGGACTAAATGCTCCAATTAAAAGGCACAGGGTGGCTGATTGGATGAAAAAACAAGACCCATATATATATGCTGCATACAAGCGACACACTTCAGACCTAAAGACACTCACAAACTGAAAGTAAAGGGATGGGGAAAGATACTCCATGAAAATGGCAATGAAAAGAAAGCTGGGATAGCAGTACTCATATCAGACAAAATAGACTTTAAGACAAAAACTGTAAAAAGAGACAAAGAAGGGCACTACACAATGATCAAGGGAACAATCCAACAAGAGGATATCACACTTGTAAATATCTATGCACCCAACGTAAGAGCACCTAAATATATAAAGCAATTATTAACAGACATAAAAAGAGAAATAGACAGTAACACAATAATAGTAGGGGACTTTAACACTCTACTTACACCAATGGATAGATCATCCAAACAGGAGATCAATAAGGAAACATTGGCCTTAAACGACACACTAGAACAGATGGACCTAGTAGATATATACAGAGCATTCCATCCAAAAACCGAAGAATACACGTTCTTTTCAAATGCACATGGAACATTCTCCAGGATTGATCACATATTAGGCCACAAAACAAGTCTCCATAAATTTAAGAAGACTGAAATAATACCAAGCATCTTTTCTGACTTCAACTGTATGAAACTAGAAATCAACTATAGGGAGAAAATCAGAAAAGTCACAAATACATGGGGATTAAAAAAAAATGCTGCTGAACACTGATTGGATCAATGAAGAAATCAAATAAGTCAAAAAATACCTGGAGACAAATGAAAATACAACATGCCAGAATTTTTGGGATACAGCAAAAGCAGTTCTAAGAGGGAAGTTTATAGCAATACGAGCCTATCTCAACAAACAAGAAAAATCTCAAATAAACAATCTAAGAATGCACCTAAAAGAATTGAAAAAAGAAGAACAAACAAAGCCCAAAATCAGTAGAAGAAGGGAAATAATAAAAATCAGAGCAGAAATAAATGAAATAGCGACCAAAAAAAAAAAAATAGAAAAAATTAATAAAACCAAGATCTGGTTCTATGAAAAGATAAACAAAATTGACCTTTAGCTAGACTCACCAAAAAAAAAAAAAGAAAGCGAGAAGGCTCAAATAACTAAAATCAGAAATGAAAGAGGAGAAATTACAACAGACACCTCAGAAATACAAAAGATTATAAGAGAATACTGTGAAAAGCTATATGCCAACAAATTGGGCAATCTGGAAGAAATGGATAAATTCTTAGAATCATATGACTTTCCAAAACTGGATCAAGAAGAAATAGAGAATTCGAATAGATCTATAGCCAGTAAGGAGATCGAAACCGTAATCAAAAACGTCCCCCAAAATAGAAGTCCAGGACCAGGTGGCTTCCCTCGTGAATTCTACCAAACATTCAAAGAAGACTTAATACCTATCCTTCTCAAACTCTTCAAAAAAATTGAGGGGAGGCAGGAGCTCCCTAACTCATTCTACAAAGCTGACATTACCCTGATACCAAAGCCAGACAAGGACAACACAAAAAAGAAAATTATAGGCCAATATCACCAATGAACATTGATGCAAAAATCCTCGTCAAAATACTAGCAAATTGCATACAACAATACATTAAAAAGATTATACACCATGATCAGATGGGATTTATTCCAGGGATGCAGGGATGACTTAACATTCACAAATCAATCAACGTGATACACCACATTAATAAAATGAAGAACAAAAATCTCATGATCATCTCAGTAGATGTAGAGAAAGCGTTTGACAAGATACAGCATCCATTCATGATAAAAACTCTGAATAAAATGGGTATAGAAGGAAAGAACATCAACATAATAAAGGACATATATGACAAACCCACAGCTAATATCATCCTCAATGGTGAAAAGCTGAAAGCTATCCCTGTAAGAACAGGAACCAGACTAGGATGCCCACTCTCACCTCTCCTATTTAATAGAGCATTGGAAGTCCTAACCAGAACAATCAGGCAAGAAAAAGAAATAAAAGGGATCCAGATTGGAA
Source organism: Ceratotherium simum simum (assembly GCF_057802395.1). Taxonomy (NCBI): domain Eukaryota; kingdom Metazoa; phylum Chordata; class Mammalia; order Perissodactyla; family Rhinocerotidae; genus Ceratotherium; species Ceratotherium simum. The sequence continues at coordinate 56,073,685 of NC_141907.1, read as the reverse complement.
AGGAAGAAGTGAAACTGTCACTATTTGAAGATGACATGATTTTATAGATACAAAACCCTAAATAATCAACCAAAAACTTTTAGAAGTAATAAACTAATACGGTAAAGTTGCAGCATACAAAATCAACATACAAAAATCAGTTGCATTTCTATACACTAAAAATGAAGTAGCAGAAAAAGAAATTAAGAATGCAATCCCATTTACAATTACAACAAAAAGAATAAAACAGCTAGGAATAAACTTAACCAAAGAGGTGAAAGATCTGCATGCTGAAAATTATAAAACATTGTTGAAATAAATTGAAGAAGACACAGAGAAATGGAAAGATATTCTGTTCCCTTGGATTGGAAGAATTAACATAGTTAAGATGTCCATACTTCCTAAAGCAGTCTATAGATTCAATGCAATCCCTATCAAAATTTCAACAACATTTTTCAAAGAAATAGAATAAAGAATCATGAAATATATATCGAACAACAAAAGACCCCAAATAACTAAAGGAATCCTGAGAAAAAAGAACAAAGCTGGAGGTTTCCCACTCCCTGATTTCAAAATATACTACAAAGCTATAGCAATCAAAACAGCATGGTACTGGCACAAAAACAGACACACAGATCAATGGAATAGAATCAAAAGCCCAGAAATAAACCCACACATCTATGGGCAGCTAATCTTCGACAAAGGAGCCGGGAACACACAATGGAGAAAGGAAAGTCTCTTCAACAAATGGTGTTGGGAAAACTGGACAGCCACATGCAAAAAAATCAAAGTAGAACATTACCTTACATCCTCCACAAAAATTAACTCAAAATGGATTAAAGACTTGAATGTAAGACCTGAAACCATGAAAATTCTAGAAGGAAATGTAGGCAGTACACTCTTTGACAGCAGTCTTAGCAATATATTTTGATGCACCATGTCTGACTGGGCAAGAGAAACCACGCAAGAGTAGGAAAAACAGACAAACAGGATTACATAAAACTAAAAAGCTTCTGCACAGCAAAGGAAACCATCAACAAAATGAAAAGACAACCTAACAATTGGGAGTAGATATTTGGAAACCTCACATCTGATAAGGGGTTAATCTCCAAAATACATAAAGAATACATGCGTCTCAACAAGAAAAAAACTAACAACCCAATTAAAAGATGGGTAAAAGACCTGAACAGATGTTTCCCCAAAGAAGATACACAGATGGCCAACAGGCACATGAAAAGATGTTCAACATCATTAACTATCAGGGAAATGCAAATCGAAACTACAATGAGATATCACCTCTTGTCCCTCAGAATGGCTATAATTAACAAGACAGGAAACAACAAGTGTTGGAGAGGATGTGGAGAGAAGGGAACTCTCATACACTGCTGGTGGGAGTGCAAACTGGTGCAACCAATATGGAAAACAGTATTTATCAAAAGAGCGTGAAAACGTCACTGCCTAAAGATACATGCACCCCTGTGTTCCCTGCAGCATTATTCACAATCGCCAAGACTTGGAAGCAACCTAAGTGCCCATCAAGGGATGAATGGATAAAGAAGATGTGGTATATATACACAATGGAATACTACTCAGCCATAAGAAACGATGAAATCCAGCCATTTGTGACAACACGGATGGACATTGAGAGTATTACGCAAAGTGAAATAAATCAGCTCAGAAGGTCAAATACCTTGTGATCTCACTCATTGTGTGGTGGATAATAACACCAACAAACAAACACATAGAGACAGAGATTGGACTGGTGGTTAACAGAGAGAAAGAGGGGAGGAGGAGCGTGAAAGGGATAATTAGGCACATGTGTGTGGTGATGGATTGTAATTAGTATGTGGGTGGTGAACATGAGAACATGATGTAACCCATGCAGAAATAGAAGTATAATGATGGACACCTGAAATTTATACAATATTGTAAACCAATGTTACCACAATAAACAGACAAAAAAAAATCAGATCCTTAGTGACACACTGTTGCTAAAATAAATAAATACATAAATACACACAAACATGTAATATACATATATATGCACACACATATGCATGCATTATTGGATCAATAATAAGGCAATAGGAGGGTTCTGAATATATTTGATGTGTTAAGATATAACAGATATGCATATAAGTAAATCTCACACTACCCCAACAGCTGATTTCTATGCTTTTAGAATGGAATCTTTACAGTGCACGGCTGTTTTGCCAAAAAATATGAAATAATATGAAGAAGGCTCCGAATATTTAAGTGACTGCTTTCTGAGCAGAAGCAATGGTTTAGTAAAATGTAGAATAGATATCTAGTATTATTTAACTTGTCAAAATTAAATTAATGTTCTCATATAACAAGATAAAGTTAAGAATTTTGTTACATGATTTAAAAATTCCCCAACATTTTTAGCCTTTTCAATGAATATTTCATATACTTCCTGATCTTACCTGAAACTTGATTCTTGCCCTACAATCCTTTAGGTATACTCCACTCATTTTTCCCTACTTGCATCAGGATCCAGACAGAGGTTTGGTCTGTGTCCTCCCCTCTTCTAACTGCATTTCCAACCATTTCCTTTTCTATACTTTTAAAGACTATCCTCATGATATGTGTTCAATCTGTACTATCAATTTCCCATGCCAACTGTCAGACTTTCAGGAAGACTTCTGTTCACAGAAGCCTTTGGCATCTGGCTCATAGTCTTCTGCTCCATGCCAAGTTCTGTTTTTATCCAGGGTGATTTAACCAATACAAAATCATGTCTTATTATTCCTTGACATCCTTAGTTTAAAACCACTGCTTATGGAAAAGGCAAAACTATGGAGGCAGTAAAAAAAATCAGTGATTTCCAGGGATTTAGGGGCAGGGAGGGATGAATAAGTGGAGCACAGAGGATTATTAGGGCAAAGAAACTATTTCTTATGATACTATAAGGATGGATATATGTAATTATCCATTTATTCAAACCTATAGAATGTACAATACAAAGAGTAAACCTTAAAGTACAGTATGGACTTTGGTTGACATTGATGTGTAAATGTTGGTCCATTGATTGTAACAAATGTGCCACACAGCTGGGATATTGATCATTGGGGAATTTGTGTGTGCGAGGTGGATAGAAGCTAGGAGAAAACTCTCTGTACTTTCTGTTCAATTTTGCTATGAATGTAAATGGATCTAAAAAAAGTCTATTAGTGAAAAATCACAAATGATACATAGACCCGTCCCCTGAGATTAAGACACTGAATTCAGTAGCTGCTTACTAGACATTGCATTGGCGCCTCAAATTCAGCATGCCCATATATGAACACATTATTTTCCCTCACAGCTATTCCTCACTTTAGTAAATGCCAATATTCTCTACTGAATTGCCCACAGAAAGAAACAAATGAAGGAAAGGCAAACACACAGAAAGCCCAGTATTCCTTCTCGAACTCTCTCTCCTAACCTCCCCCTCCTGCCAATCACCAAATACTATTGAATTTCTTTGTAAAGACTTAAAATCAGTCCACTTCTACTAAAATCACTATCAGATTGCAGTTTTGATCTCTATAATCTCTTACAGGAACTATTGCAACTATATCTCAGCTCATTTCCCTGCTTTAAATCTTGCTCCATTCCAAAAAATTCAATAGCCAAGATTTGTGAAAGAGTAAGCCAAGATCTAAATAAACAATTTAGAACACATTACTGCTTAAAACTTATGCATTTGTCCTTCACTGACATTAAATTTAAAGTAAAGAATATTTAGTATTGCTCATTTGTTTTTACATAATCTAACCCTCAATTGTCTCTCCAGTCTCATTTCTCTCCTCTATTCAAACCAAACAGTTCATCATTACTGCACTTCTCCCAGATGTTTTGGATAGACCATCGTATCTCTATTTGATCTATTCTCAAATTGTTATAATTTACTCACTATTGTCCATTTCTAAGGTGACATGATGCTAAATAACATGCAACTACAAAATCTCAGTGGCTTAAAACAACAGTCTATTTCTTTCTCATGCCTTGTGTCCATCTATTGAAATGCAGATTGTATATATATACTTTAATCAAGAACTCAGGTTGACAGAGTAGCCAATATTTGGAACACAGCCTGTTGACATAACAAGAGAAAAGAGAATTCTGGAGTTTCTGGACCAGAAAATAACGTGTTGGGCCTGGAAGTGATCCATGACACTTTAGCTCATAGTAGTTGCCCAGAGAGTACTTCATAGTTCCACTAAACTCAGGGCTAGGAATTTCATTCCTATCAAATATCTGGTATACTTGACGAACATCACAAATGGTTGCCATGATAAAGTTACAAGATACCTATGACAGTATAATAATCTAAGAGGAGAATGTCCATTAATTCCTGTGTTTGTGTTTTCAGTTTGAGGGTCAAATACGATAAATAATAAACCAAAAATCATTCCAAAAGACAAATACTCAAACAAGCAAAAATAAGGAAAATTAATTACCTTAGGTAGGGGCTTTGCAGGCTTGCAGTGTAGTCCTCCAATAAATTCAAAATTAGGTAAATAAGGGTAAGGAAATTCGAAATCCCAGGAAGTTCGAATCAACCACATATCAGCTTTCCCCATAGTCTCACATAACGTGGTAGATTTTCCTGAATAAAAATGAAAACAAACTGATATGTTAAGTGGAAAATGTTTTACCATTCAATTTTCTAAGAAAAATCCATAAAGAACCAGTATTGGGTCTATGTAAACCATGGGAAATCTATTGCCTTCCCCCTTACCAAGAGTATACCATAGTGAGATTATGAATAATCAAACAAAGGATTTAAGTCTAGAACACGGCCAAAAGCCTGCTGACAAGTTTTTCTGCTTCAGCTAAGCCTGAGCCCTAGTCCATGCTCAGAATTGGCAAGTGCTCCCAGCAGGAACAAGAAACTCAGGCAGTGATCCTCGGCTCACGATGGTAGAGTGTCTACTCCTCTTCTGGAACTCCAATTTATCTCATCCTTGTTGCTCAAAAAGCCTTTGGTATCTTTGAAAAATGATTTTTGTAATTTTTCCATCTTTTCCTAGTGTTTTTGAGTGTTCTACCACAACTAGTTACATCCTACCAGAAACGGAAATCTTTTAATTTTTTTTTTTTTTTTTTTTGCTGAGGAAGATTAGCCCTGAGATAACATCTGTTGCCAATTCCCCTCTTTTTGCTGAGGAAGACTGGCCCTGGGCTAACATCTGTGCCCATCTTTCTCTACTTTATATGTGGGACACTTGCCACCGCATGGCTTGATAAACAGTGCATAGGTGTGTAGCTGGACCGAGCCCGCGAACTCTGTGCCACTGAATCAGATCATGTGAACTTACCCACTATACCACTGAGCCTGCCCCCTATTAATACATTTTTGAAGGTGATTATCTCCTTTGCTATACAAAATGAAAGTTTCTGTTTCACAAGACTTTGTCCTCTTTGAGGAAGATATAGCACTGCATAATAATCTGTTGGCAAAATATTTTTTATTCTGACATATTTATTAGGCAAACAGTGCAAAAGGAGTACTTTTCAACAGAAATGGGAACTTTTGAACATTAAGAGAATAAAAACTCAAATTAGTGACTCTGAATTAAATCTTTTTTCCTTACATTGGAGCCAGAGCTGCTGCTTCTTTTTTTTTTTTTTTTTTTTTTTTGCTGAGGGAGATTGGCCCTGAGCTAACGTCTGTGCCCATCTTCCTCTATTTTATATGTGGGATGCCTGCCACAGCATGACTTGATGAGCGGTGCGTATATCCGTGCCCGGGATCCAAACTTGCGAACCCTGGGTAGCCGAAGTGGAGTGCGTGAACTTAAACACTACACCATTGGGCTGGCCCCTAGAGCTTCATTTTTAAATTCTATTCAGTTATTGTGGAATAAGGAAGCTTACCCAGAGATTTGGTATCCTTCTAAAATATACATTCAGGAGTAACGATACGAAGACATCATAACCACTATACGGTTCCCCACCATATGACTTTTTTGAATATTCTCCTTGATGTTCTAATTACTCTAAAGAATTGATCAGAAAATGTGAAGGATTTTGAACTGACCAGGACAATCTATCTCCATTAGAGATCACAAGCAAATATCAAAAATTTATGGCTATGATTCTGGTAATGCCAATGGTATTTAAAATCCAGTTGTATATTCAGTACATTTCCCATTTTGGTGCCTTATTGGTCTCAGTTGTGGGTATAATCTTATTCTCTTTGTGTGATGCTTCCCTCCCTCACCTTTTTATGACAGTTTTATTGAGATATAATTTATATACTATACAAGTCTTACTTTTAAATACACAATTGAGTAGTTTTTAGGATATTCGTAAAGTTGTGCGACCATCACCACTATTTAATTTTAGAATGTTTTCATTGCTCCCAGAAGCAATCCCACATCTTTTGGCAGTCATTCTCCATTACCTCCTCTTCTCAGCCCCTGACAACCACTAATCTACTTTCTGTTTCAATTTTCCTATTCCAGAATAATCTTAATTCATTTCATATACATGAAATCATACACTATGTAGCCTTATGTGCTACCTTTTTTCAATTAGCATAATATTTTCAAGGTTCATCCATGTTGTAGTATCTATCAGTACTTTATTACTTTTTAATGCTGAACAATATTTCTTTGTATGGATATACTTCATTTTGTATATCCTTTCATCAGTTGATGAACTTTTGGGTTGTTTCCATTTTTGGCTACTATGAATAATGCTTCTATGGGCATTCATGTCTATATTCATGTGACGTATGTTTTCATTTATCTTGGATATGTATCTAGGAGTAGAACTGCAGAGTCATATGGTTGATTCATTGGCTTTCATAACAATATAATATCTTTTTCCTGTTAAATCTCTACTCCTTAGATAATATCTAGTGTGCTTAATGCATCTTAGTGAAATGAAGACAATATAGTACAAGAGGAGTGAAAAATAATGGATCTGGATAAAGAGATTATGAGAAAATGTCCCAAATTTGGAAAGCAAAAGAAACTATATCAAGCCCTTTTGATACCATGCTGGGCCACTGTTGAACAATGAATAAAGGATTATTTAATTCTTTAGGAGAATGTGTCTGTGTTTTCCTTTCTTATTTATTATTGACTCATCGTGGATTTTGAGTCCAGATACAGTGATGTTAAATATTAACTTGCATATTTCTGTCTGGTAGAAAAGATCACATCCCAAATTATGATTTTATTGCATACAGGACATTAACCAGTTTGTGTCTAACCTAGTAGTATTATCTTAACATTCCTTTTTTTCCCCAAAATGTTTGTAAATAGTTCCTTAAAATAATTTTTGAACTAGATTTTCATCTTAACGATTTCTTTCTCTGTGATTTGAATGTATCTGTGGAATGATTCACTTAATAATTCTGTAAGAGCTATGAGTTATATTTTTTAACATTTGAAAAATATACCTATAATACATTATAAAATGAAGATCCTGAATTCTGAATGATCAATGACAATCTATATTAATTGTATTTTTAAATCTATGAGAGTCAAAGAAATGTTTCCCTTCTATTTATCAAGCCCTCCTTCTTTCTCACATTATTGATATGTTCCCAAAAAGAATATTCTAGAGTGCCAAAAGTTAGGAAAGAATCAGAGACAGAGTCATATCCTATCACTAATGCTGCACCATGTAAGAAGTTCCGAAACTGAGCACCAAACTACTGGAATCGGAAGCAAATAAACAATTTCCATTCAGCAGATCAGTCACTGCCATCTTTTCTCAGTTTTGCTTTTTGCTGCTTGAACTCTGACCCTGGATAAATAATGGGTGCAGCAGTCTCTGCCTTCATTTTTTTTTAGGGTCAAGTCTAGAAGAAATAAGCACCTGCTTCTCTCACAGAATGCCCAGAAAAAGTCTCAACGCAATGTCTTGGCCTTGATTAGGTCATATGCCTCCTTGAAGATATGGCATATTCCTGGGCACTGTACTTCATTAGAAGCACTTGTATTTTTTGTGAGCTAGTGAGAAAATAATTTCTCAGAGAAAATTTAGAACAGATACCAGAAAAAAGGAAAAGGGATGCTGTTTTATAAAATAAGAGATCACAACTATAAAGAAAAATTTTAATTCTTTTTAGGAATAAACTTAAACTTTGGTAATGATAATATATTGGAAATACTTCTGTTACATTTAGTAACAAGGAAGACAATCTTAAAATTCATATGGAACCACAAAAGACCCCAAATAGGCAAAACAATCCTGAGAAAGAAAAACAAAGCTAGAGGAATCACACTTTCTGATTTCAAACTATTACAAAGCTATAGTAATCAAAACCATATGGTACTGGCATAAAAACAGACAGATAGACCAGTGGAATAGAATCGAGAGCCCCAAAATAAATCCATGCATATATAGTCAACTAATAATTCACAAGGGAACCAAGAATACTCAATGGAAAAAAGTCAGTCTCTTCAGTAAACAGTGCTGGGAAAATTAGATATTCACATGCAAAAGCATGAAACTAGACCCCAATCTTACTCCACTCACAAAAATTAATTCAAAATAGATTAAAGACTTAAATGTAAGACATGAAATGGTAAAACTCCAAGAAGAAAACATAAGGCAAAACCTTCTTGACATAGGTCTTGACGATAATTTTTTGGATATGATGCCTAAAGCATGAACAACAAAATTAAAAATAAACAAATCAGACTTCATCAAATTAAAAAGCTTCTGCATAGCAAAAGAAATGATCAACAAAATGCAAAGATAACCTATGAAATGGGAGAAAACATTTGCAAACCATGTATCTGATAAGGGGTTAATATCCAAAATATATAAGAAACTCATACAACTCAATAGCAAAAAAACAAATAATCCAATTTAAAAATGAGCAAAAGACCTGAATAGATATTTATCCAAAGAAGATATTCAAATGGCCAATAAGTACATGAAAAGAAGCTCAACATTACTAATCATCAGGGAAGAGCAAATCAAAACTACAATGAGATACCATCTCACACTTGTTAGGATGGCTATCATCAAGCCAAGAGATAACAAATGATGGCAAGAATGTGGAGAAAAATGAACACTTGTGCACTGTTGATAGGAATGTAAATTGGTGCGACCATTATGGAAAACAGTATGGAGGTTCCTCAAAAAATTAAAAATAGGACTACCATATGATCTAGCAATTCCAGTTCTAGCTACATATTTGAAGAAAAGGGAATCACTATCCCGAAGAGATGTTTGCACTCCCATGTTCATTGCAGCATTGTTTACAATAGCCAATTCAAGGAAACAACCTAAGTGTACATAGATGTATGAATGGATAAAGAAAAGACGGTTATATATACAATGGAATATTATTCAGCCATGAGAAAAAAGGAGGTCCTACCATTTACTTCAGTACGAATGAACCTTGATGGAATTATGGTAAATGCCGTAAGCCAGACAGAGAAAGACAAATACTGTATGCATCACTTCTACTTGGAATATAAAAGAAAAAAACAAAACACAAAAAACAAACTGCTACCTACAGAAAATAGATTGGTGGTTGTCAGATGCGGGGGTTGGAGGGTGGGTGCAACGGGTGAAGTCGTTCAAATGGTACAAATGTGAAGTTCTAAAATAAGTAAGTCCTGGAGATGTACTGTACAGCATGGTGACTATAGTTAATAACACTATATTGTCTACTTGAAAGTTGCTAAGAAAGTCAATCGTAAAAGTTCTCATCTCAAGAAAAAATAATTTATAATTATGTATGGTGTTGGATGTTAACTAGACATTTTGTGGTGATCATTTCACAATATATGCAGATATCAAATCACTATGCCGTACACCTGAAATTAATATAATGTTATAGGTCAATTATATCTCAAAAAAACCCTAAATAATGTAAGCAGGGTAATGATTCCTCAAAGATAACTAATACCTTATGCAAAATAATTCCTATGACAAATATGAATGCTTTTTTAAATCTAAAAATCAGTTATGTGGAAGGAAACACAAGGGGTAAATGGACTTGCTGAAATAAAAACACTGTGCTCAGGGTCAAAGCTCACTAGTTGACCTCTAGTGCATTTTTGAATAGAACAACAACAACAAAACAAAGATAAGTTAAAAAATCTGGAAACATTGTCCTTCAGAGAAAAACTTTCCAATTTTTCTTCCTCTTTGGGAGACAAGGGCAGATAAAACCAAGATATATTTATTTATTTTCTAGTTTTTTGTTCACCACATGACAACTCCTGCAACCAAATAACTAAGCCAAGACAGGACGCAAACAGAAAGCCTAAGAAATAGCAAGTTAATCAGAAGGAAAAGAGGGTGTATAAAAGAAGTAAACAAGAGAGAAATAGTTCACGGTTATAGAAATCACACTGTTAGATGCAGGTTTACCAGATACTCAAAAAAATTAGTAGCAGCTAGTAAAATTTATGTATAAAGAATATTCCTTCTCTGATATGTTGTAAGTACTCAATCATTTAAAACAAACAAATAAAAAAGAATCCTTTGTTTTCTCTTAAAACAGCTTATCCACTATTCAGCAGTTTAGCTACCCCAAGACCCACAGGAGCTTTCGTCTTCACTTAAAGTGAAGTTTTTATACTTCAGATTTTTAAAGTTTTTATACTGTCAGATAAATATTTACATTTTACATATGAAAGAAGAATCCTTATTAGGTGCAAATTTCTCTTACCTAAAACCGTGCTATAATACTCATCCCATTCGGGGAGTAGAAAATATAAATACATCACATCACTCGTTAGGTACAATAACCAATTCTCCAGCCTCTGTACAAAAGTCATGTGGTCAGTCAGTCCTGATATGCTGCCAGGAACATAAGAAGAAGGGATGGGAAGCCCACCACACAGTCTCTCAATGACATTCCCATCAGAAAACCGAAAAGTGTATACAAATGGAATATTGAGAAGCTCAGCCAACAACTCCCCACAAAAGCTTAAAGGATCAGCAATGCAGATATCAAACTTAGCTGCCTGTAGCCTGCTGAGTAACTCCTTATTTGTGATAGCACTGTCACATACTCTTCTGAATGTCCTTAAAAACTCCTGGTTCATTTCTGTCAGTTTTACTTGCATGTCCCACCATGAAAGTTTTGGCAGTTCAACAGTAGTTGCATACAGAAATGTATTGAGCTCTTCCACGAGACTTTCTCTAGTTACTGAAAGTTGAAGGATCTCTACATTAAAGGGAATTTTGGTATGATCAATCATAAGGCTAGGTGAAGGTACCAGGATGGTTATTTCATGCCCACGAAGATGGAGTTCTTCCAGAATAACTTCTAAATTAATCCAATGACTAAAATCCATGGGCCATACAAGTACTTTCCCAGCCCTTCCAGAGTCGAAGAAACACAGATGCAGCATGAAGAGGACGCAGAAGCCTTTCACAGTCTTCATGATCAGCTCCTGCTCGAACAAAACTTGGGTTTAAACCAAGTGCATGAAGTTCACAATCCAAAGATCTCTTCTTTGACCCTCGCAACCAGTTTATAGTATGCTGGCATGAACTTTGAACAGCATACTTTGTATTATTGGTTAAAATTAAATGCAACTGCTTTGATAAGAAAAAGGTCCATAAAGTCAATAAAATGAGTTAGGAAAAAAATACTCAGACTCAGTTTCAAAACTTCTTTTAGAGGATATGAAAATAAAGAGGCTTAAATTTAAACACAAATCTAAAATAAATTTCTAAATAATGTTAAGAAAATCCATCACCATGTGATGCACATTCAATGAAGATTGAATTTTGTATCATTTTTTCTGGTTTCATTTGATGTTTGTGAACAGAATTGTCTCTCTAGTATTTCTCTTACTGATAACTCTGCTAGATATTTTAGAGAGGAAGGAGGCTATTGTCTACTGCCAGAAGGAGAGAATGTGTGCACTGTAACAGACGTTAAGGCAGAGAGAAGATTTAAATCCAAATATTCTAATGCAAAATTTAGTGTTCTTTCTGCTAAATCACATCTATCTTTAAGAGAAAAATAATATTTTTTTTTACTATTACTGTAGATATGAGTTCAAGTTCTGATTCCAGGTTAGATTAATGTTATGTTGAGAAGAGATATCTTAGAATAGAAAAGGCAAGTCATGAAGAAGATAACAATAATCTTATCCTTCTTTCCAGCATATCCATTCTATTTTCCTTGCTTTCTCAATCTAAGAGACTTTTTATAATGTAAAATTCCATTTTTTTGCTTGGATCCTCACACCTGGAAGCCACTACCCAATGTAGAAATGGATCCAATGATATTTAGGACAATAACTTCATCAAAAATTTTTTGCTTAAAATGTTGATTTTTCCTCAAGTAATTAATCAATAGGACTATATGATAACACTATCATTTTTATTATTATAACAATAATTGGCTGATAAGAAATAAGATTGAATAATTATTCAGTTGATCATTATATCTATAAATTCTATCCCAAATTGTATATCTATCTATTCTCCTTTATCAGTCTTCACTATCATAAATCTAATCCCAGAAATTTTCATATCTAACCTAGACTAACTGCAATAGCCTTCTGATATTCTTGCTTTCACTTTTGCACACCTGCAACCCACTTTCCACATAGGAACTTTTCTGATTTTCAAAACAATCTACTTCAGAGAATATTATTCCTGAGCAAAATAATAACTTTCTGTTTTTATGTACGTTAAAATCTACACTGCCTGAAATGCCCCCTAATATTCTGACTAGTTTTCTAATCTTATGTTGTTCGACTTTCTTCCTCCAATTCATTTCAGCTTCCTTTGAGCTTTTTGATTATAAGAAATTCTTTTCTGGAGTGACATCAGCAGATTACAGAATACGAGTTCTCTACTGCCTTCCCCTCCCAGAAAATTGATTTTGACAGTCAACCAGGAATGAGAGTACCTTTGCCAAAATGGAGTCTTTTGGAGTCCAATGGAAAAGTTTCAACCCACCATGGAGCAAATAATCCAAGAATAGAAGCACTGAAGAGGGTAAAAGGAACAGTTTCACTTTGTGTTCCTCCTGCCCCAAGGCAGCATGACTCAGTGCCAGGAGAGAAGACTGTAACACGTGATTTCTGCTATGGCAGAAAGTGTGATCGTGTGAGTGAGTGCCTAGCTTCCCCTGTCATGCAGGATGCTGCCCAAGAGGCCCACTTCCTTCTGCCTTACTCAGATTACCAAGGACATCTGCAAGACTGAAGGGCTAGAAGAGGCTGAAATCACAGCCAGAGCTCAGAAATCATCAACGAGATACTAAAAACCACATCATGGTTCTTCCTACTAAACAATTTGAGGACTCCATTAGAGAGCTTGACCACATGCCACCGGGGACACCTCACCTACAGTTCACCCACAACTGGCCCAAAGATGTCCCCCATGCACCATGCACTTCACTCCCATTATCCTGATTGCTCCAAGTGTGTGTTCCCATTGATGGTGAGAGTGAGCCTTTATAGATAGCTAGTAAGCATGTGCAGAAAGCTGACTCAAATCTGTGAGCTTAGGAGAATTCTCACAAACTTGAGCATTTTAGGCCTCTGCCCTAGGGAAAGGAAATGGGATGCTTTCAAAACTTTGTCTGGCTGTGCAGGATTGAGAGAAGGCATACAATCTGAATAAATCACCCTCAAGTGGGAGCAAGAAGTGTTGAGCAGGGATATCCATAGAAAAGCTCTGATAAAGCCTCCAAATTCCTTGTCACACTGTCAGATGAAGGGGTCTTTCTCCATAAGCCAGCCAGTAAAGAGTTGAGGAGGTGATTGCTTCTTGAAATGTGAACACCAATGCAAGACTTCAAGGAATACAAAAAATCCAGGAAATATGACACCACCAAGGAACACAATAATTTCCCAATGACATACAGCAAAGATATGAAAATCCATGAATTGCTTGAGAAGATTTTAAATTAAATTGTTTAAAGGAAGTGAGGTATAAAAGAACCAGACAACTCAATGAAATCAGGAAAACAATATATGTATAAAATGGGAGGTTCAACACAGACAGAAATCATAAAAAGAATCAAAAATAAAGGTGAAATAAATTAAAGAGAATATTTTGTTTAGATCAGGACAAATAAATAAACAGAAATCTTGGAGCTAAAGAATACAATGAATTAAATAAACAATGAATACAGATAATCAGCAGCAGGCTCAATAAAGCAGGAGAAAGAATCTGTGAACTCAAAGAGAAGTCATTTGAAATTATCCAGTCAGAGGAGAAAAGAAAACTACAGACCCCTATACCTCATGAATATAGAAGCAAAATTCTTCACAAAATATTAGGAAACCAAATTCAACAGCATATTGAAAGGATCATACACTATGATCAGGTGAGATTTATTCCTGAGATACAAAGTTGTTTCACATAAACGAATCAGTAAATTTGATACACTACATTATTAGAATGAAAGTCAAGGATCATATGATCATCTCAAAAGTTGCCAAAAAGCATTTGAAAAATACCACATCCTTTCATGATAAAACTGTTTAACAAATTGGGTGTAAAAAGAACATACTTTAACATAATGCAGGCCATATGTGACAAGCCCACAGCTAACATCATACTCATTGGTGAGAAGCTGAAAGCTTTTCCTCTAAAATCAGGAATAAAGCGTCTGCCCACTCTCTCCACTTTCTTTCAACATAGTGTTGGAAGTCCCAGCCAGCGCAATCACGTAAGGAAAAGAAACAATAGGCATACAAATTGGAAAGGAATAAGTACCTTTGTTTGTAGATGATATGTCTTATATACAGAAAAATCCTAAAGAGTCCACCAAAATTTGTTGGAACTAATCAGTGGATTCAGTAAATTTTCAGTATACAAAATTCAACATATAGAAATGAGTTGCATTGCTGTACATGAACAACAAAACATCTGAAAAAGAAATAAAGAAAACATTCCCTTTCACAATGCCATCAAAAACAATAAAATTCTTAGGAACAAATTTAACAAGGGACGTGAAAGATCTGTATACAGTCGTGCATCACATATTTTGGACAATGATGGACCGCATGTACAATGATGGTCCCATAAGTTTAGTACGGTATAGCCTAGGTGCATAGTAGGCAATACCCTTAACATTTGTGTAAGTACACTCAATGATGTTCACAAAACAACGAAATCACCTAATGATGCCTTTCTCAGAATGTATCCTTGTCATTAAGCAATGCATGACTGTACTGAAAAATACATGACTTTGATGAAAGAACTGGAAGAAGACACAAAAGATGAAATGATATTCTGTATACATGGATCAGTAGAATTAATATTGTTAGAATGCCCATACTACCCATCTATATTAAACAAAATCCCTATAAAAACTCCAAGGCATTTTCACAGAAATAGAAAAAACAATCCTAAAATTACAAAAAACATCTCAAATAGCCAAAGAAATTCTGAGAAACAATAACAAAGTTGAAGGCATCACACTTCCTGATTTCAAACTGTACTATAAAACTATAGTGAAAAAGTAGGCTACTGACATAAAAATATGCACATAAGCCAATGGAACAAAATATAGAGCCCAGGAAAAAGCCCTTGAATAGATGGTCAACTGATATTTGACAAAGGAGTCAAGAACACTCAATGAGCAAAGGGCAGTCTCTTTAATAAATGGGGCTGGAAAACTGGATAGCCACATGCAGAGGAAAGAAACTGGACCTCTCTACTACACCACTCACAAAACATAACACAAAATGAATAAAGACTTAATTGTAACACCAAAAACTGGAAACCTAGAGAAAACATGAAAAAAAAATCTCCTTGACATTTTTCTTGCCAACAATTTTTTGGAGATGACACCAAAAGCACAAGCGATAGAAGCAAAAAGAAACAAGTGGAAATACATCAAACTAATATGTTCTGCATAGCAAAATAAATAATCAAAAAAATGAAAAGGCAACCTACGGAATGGAGGAAATTTTTGCATATCATATGTCTGATAAGATGTTAATACCCAAAATATATAAAGAACTCATACAACTCAATAGCAAAAAAAAAAAAAAAATCTGATTAAAATATTGACTAAGGAACTGCATAGAAATTTTTCAAAGAATATGTAAAAATGGCCAACAGATACATGAAAATGTGGTTGACATCACTAATCTTCCCAGAAATGTAAGTCAAAATCACAATGATATGTCACCTCCCATCTGTTAAAATGGCTATCATCAGAAGACAGGATATAACAAGTGCTAGTGTGGATGTGGAGGAAAAGGAACCATTGTCCAATGTTGTTGGGCATATAAATTGGTACAGCAACCATGAAAAACAGTATGGAGTTTCCTGAAAACATCAGAAATAGAACTACTATCCTGCAACTACAGCTCTGAGTATTTATCCAAAGGAAATGAAAACAGGACAGAAGAGATAACTGCACTCCCATGTTCCCTGCAGCATTATTTGCTAAGGCCAAGATATGGAAACAACCTAAGCGTCCATAAACACATGAATGGGTAAAGTTGACGTGGTATATGTATACCATAGAATATTAATGAACCAAGAGAAAGATGAAAATCTTCCCATTTGCCACAACATGATGGACCTTGAGGGCAGTATGGTAAGTGAAATAAATCAGAGAAAGAAAGACAAATACTGTATGTTCTCATATACATGTGGAATCTAAAAGTCAAACTCATAGAAACAGAGAATAGAGTAGTGGTTTCCAGTGACTGGGGTTTGGTGGAAATGAGATGTTGGTCAAAGGGTACAAACTTTCAGTTATAAGAAGAATAAATTCTGGGGATCTAATGTACAGCATAAAGATTATTGTTAACAATACTGTATCATAGTTAAAAGTTGTTAAGTGTATAGATTTTAGATTTTCTCACCACAAAAAAAAATGGTATTTATGTGACATAACAGAGATGTTAACGAATGCTAAGGTGGTGATATTTGCAACATACAAGTGTATCAAATAACCTCAAAATAACACAACGTTATTTGTAATTATATTTCAGTAAAGCTGGAAAAAATTTGAGATTTTAAAATAATGCAAGAATATTATTTTAAAAATCCCCTAAATTAAACATTCTTCTGAATTATATTTCTTATGCACCACAGATATTTTGACCTACACCAATGAATTCATCTTTTATCAGTATGACTCTCTCAATGTTATTGGGTACATTCCGGCCTGAGTGTTAATGATTATGTTATTTATTAGAAAAACAATAAGGTGCTCTGTTTTGTGCTCATAATTTTAGTAAGTCTGGAAATAGAAGAGGGTTTACTGTCTCTTAGATATAAGTTCAGTAGTCACTCCATGTCTACATTATGAAAATTCCTTTCTTTTCACAAAGCTTCAGCTTTTGCTTTAATTTGTCTACTTAAAGGATGCTCCAAGTTGTTTGGACTGCTTAGGAATTAAGGTGTTAACTTCTATGTCTGGTCATGATCATATAACTGGAGCCAGAATAACCCTCTGACGTAAAAAACTAGAAAACTGGACAAATTATATATAACAATTAATTTCAGATAATGAACATTAGACATCACAGAAATATGATAACCAAGAGAAGGGAAACCAATGAGGTGAACCCTAAGATCACGCCAGGTTTCCTAAGATCACGCTTTTCATATTATAATGCAAGGAACAGGATCTCCATCAGAAAATGGGGGTATCACTGCACGAGGAAAAAGATTGTGGAGTTTGAAGAGACTAGACATCTGGAATAGGATCTACATATCTTAGAAATAAAAATGACCCACACTATTTTCTACTGAAAAATTAAGCTACTCAGAGAGGGCTTTGTTTTGACATGCTAAAGTCAATTTTCACAAATGGCCTTAAGGTATCTTCTGTTTAATACTGATTTTCAACTGTTTAAACTGGTAAAATTTCAGTAATGTGACCTTTTCGCAGAGCCCATGCAGAAAATAAGATAAAATCATTCCCAGTATATGTGGCTATTCCTGTGAGGGTAATTAGCCAGAGTGAAAGGGATCCAATTTAGAAAACTGGCCACCAAGTGTCCAGCTGGTCTATTCAAAAAATGGTGCCATACCAAGATCTCAGTGTATGATTCTATTGCTAGCGGATTTGATACTCAAGATACTTGGTGTTGGGAGTAATTAGTACACAAAGATGAGTCATATACCCATGAAGATGAGTATTTTCTGCTCTAGCAGAAATAATACATCTGGCACAGAGGCTGAGAGTGGAGCGACTACTCGCTCAAGTTTTTGGAAGTCTATTATCAGCCTCTAGGATCTGCTGGTTTCACAGAGGCCAGACTGTTAATTAATGGAGATATAATAGAATTTATGATCTTGTGTCCTTTACATCTTTAAGATCTTTAATTTCCACTCTCCTCAGAATTGTGATATTATTTTCTCTTTGCACTTGGGCTACAAAGTCAGGGGAGTGCTGGAAGGAAGCATTTCAAGAATATAATCAGTTGAATAGTGGTTGCCCCCGAAATGTGTGCAAGTCCTAACCTCCAAAACCTATGAAAGTGACCTTATTTGGAGAAAGGGCCTTTGCAATATAATTAAGTTAGGGGTATCGAGATAAGTTCACGCTGGATTTAGGATGGACTCTGAACCCAATGGCAGGTCTCCTTATGAGAAGAAAGGTGGAGGGAGATTCGAGACACATAAAGGAATATGTGATGTGAAGATATAGATTAGAGGGAAGCCACAGCCAAGGAACACCAAGGATTGTCAGGTAGGAGAGAGGCATGGAGTGTATTGTTTTTCAGAGCCTCCAGAAGGAATAGATCCTGACAACACTTTGATTTCAGACTTCTTGCCTCCAGAACTATGAAACAATAAATTTGTATTGTTTTAAGCCACCAAGTTTGCAGTAACTTGATATAGCAGCCCTAAGAAACTAATGAAAAGTGCTTCTGTTTGGCCTTTCCCACTATGATAGACCTTATCCCATAGGCCAAGAATGCCTTTTGAGGCTTGTGCCAATGACAAAGTGTATCTATTCAATTACATACTTTAGGGACTGAGAAAATAAACAGTTGTTTCAAGAATGCTGTTGTCTCTTTGAGAAGAATTGAAGGAATCGTTAGCATGTACATATACTATGATGTTACAGGATTCTTCCTCTGGAGGACCCATTGTCTTTATCAGTCAATGAGTTCCAGTTCTGAAAATACTTAGGTTCAAAAACCTGGCAAATGATTGTGATTTTAGGGGAGAAATTATCCTCGACCTTCAGATACCTATCCTTGAACTCTTCTGGTAGTATAGACTAAGCCATGTTCTTTTTAGCAGCTTATCTCTTTTGTCCCTAGGGGTGCCTGTTCTACAGCCATATCCAAAGCTTTTCATGGGTTTGGCCTGCCTGGCTGCCAGTCTGAACTTACTGCTCATTCTGATCATTGTGAGGACTTGACTTCTGATGATTGAGCACAATCACTTGGTCTCACACTTTCAATTAAAAGATGAATAAGTTCTAAAGATCTTTGTACAGCATGGTAATTAAAGATAATAATACTGTATTATGTACTTGAAAGTTGCTAAGCAAATAGATAGTAAACGTTCTCACCACAAAAAAGAAATGGTAATTATGTGACATGATGGAGGTATTAGCTTATGCCATAGCGGTAATCATATTTCAATACATAAGTGTATCAAATCTACACATTGTATACCTTAAAATTACACATTGTTATATTTCAATTATATCTCAGTAATGCTGGAAAATTCTTTTTATTTCAATGTTACTTGATAGTACTATTTCAATTCAAATAAAATTAACTGTGATCACAAATAAAGAAATAAATTCTCAACAATAAATGATTATATTGACTATGTTTTTTTTATATAAATCAAATAAATATATTCAGTAAAAATGAGAGTAAAACTAAAATAATTGTGAGGATTCAGATTAATATTTCTTCAATAGCAAAATCATTATTGAAATTACATATAAATCATATAAATCAATGAATAAATATTGACATTGGAGAGTAGAATAATTCTTTTTAAAATGTTCCCACTTTTGGTCAATATAGAATAACTTCTAACTAAACAGTCACTGCTCAACCTCCCATCCATGTCTCTTGAAACTTCCATCTTAATTTTTGTTTGACATATTATCATTATTACCTTGTTAAGTTTATAACATACATATCTTGTTAATGACCACAATTTCCAGTACCATTTAGCCTTAGTTTGGTATGTATATGGATGTAAATTTGCCATTTTTGTTTTACCTCAGTCTTCCTACTCCTGAGGGCCTTTGTTTTTATTAATTTGTTCTCTGGAAAATATTTTGTTTATGTGTTTTGGAGTTTTTTTGGTTGTTTCCTTGTTTCCCTGAGATATATTCAGAGCTACTTATTCCTTATACATATTAAGAAAAGCCTACCTTTTGAGTACAAAGATAGAAAACTAGAAAAAATTCAGGTGGAAGAGGAGGAGAACTAAGATTTTTTAAAAAATGAAGAAATATCTGACTTAATTAGGAAAAGTAACATAAGGATTATAGCTATCCAAGAAGGGGAAAGAGAAGGGGAAAGGAACACAGAGCTTCTTGAAAAAAATAATAGTGGAAAACTTCCCAAACCTAGAGAGGGAACTGGAGATGCAAGTACATGAAGCTAATAGAACTCCTAACTACCTCAATGCAAAAAGACCTTCTCCAAGGCATATAATATTAAAACTGTCAAATATCAAAGAAAAAGAAACAAAACTAAGGGCAGCATGAGACAAGAAAATAACCTACAAAGGAACCCCCTCAGGCTTTCAGTGGATTTCTCAGCAGACACTCTAGAGGCTAGGAGAATGTAGAATGATATATTCAAAATACTGAAAGACAAAAACTTTCAGCCAAGAATACTCTATGTAGCAAAATTATCCTTCAGATTTGAGAGAGAAATGAAAGCTTTCCCAGATAAACAAAAACTGAAGGAGTTCATCCCCACTAGACCTGTATTAAAAGAAATGTTAAAAGAAGCCCTTCTACCTGAAACAAAAAGGCAGTTTAAGAAAGCTTTGAGCAGGGAGATAAACAGACAGATAGAATTAAAAAATTGCAGCTCCCTATCAGAATAAGATTGTAAACAATTATAACATAAAGGATAAAGGGAAAGAAAGCATCAAAAATAACTATAACTACTTCAATTTTGTCACAAACTCAAAACACAAAGAATAAAATTTTGTGACAACAATAACATAGAAGGAAAAGAAGAACAAGATGAAACCTGCATAGGCTAATGGAGAGAAAAGTCTATCACAAAAGGATTATCTATGCATATAACATAGAAGCACCAAAGTATATAAAGAAACTATTAATAGAACTAAAGGAACAAATTGATGGCAACATAATAATAGTAGGGAACCTTAACAACCCACATACATCAATAGATAGATCATCCAGACAGTAAGTCAACAAGGAAACAGTGGCCTTAAGTGAAACATTACATCAGATCGACCTAATAGATACATATAGAACATTCCATCTAAAAGCAGTAGAATACACATTCTTCTCAAGTGCACATGGAACATTTGCAAACATAGGTCATATGTTGGGAAACAAAAAAGTGTCAATAAATGTGAGAAGGTTTAAATTGTGTCTAACATCTTTTCCAAACACAATGTAAGAAACTAGAAATCAACTACAAGAGAAAAGGTGGAAAATCAAAAATATGTGGGCACTAAAAAATATACCACTAAGCACAAATTGGACCAATAAGAACTCAAAGGAGAAATCAAAAAATACCTGGAGACAAAGAAAATGAAAACACAAGGTACCAAAACCTATGGGATGCAACCAAAGTGGTGCTGAGAGGGAAGATTGTAGCAATACAAGCCTACCTTAACAAACAAGAAAAATTTCAACTAAGCAATCTCACAGTATACCTAAAAGAAGGAGAAAAAGAACAAACAAAGCCCAAAGTCAATACAAGGAAGGAAATAATAAAAATCAGAGTAGAATAAATGAAATAGAGACTGAAAAAAAAACAATAGAAAAGAACAATGAAACTAAGAGCTTGTTCTTCAATAAGATAAAAAAAATTGACAAACCCTTAGCCAGAGTTACCTGGGAAAAAAGAGAGAAGACTCAAATAAATAAAATCAGAAATGAAAGAGGAGAAATTTCAATGGGCATGCAGAAGTACAGAGGATAATAAGAGAATACTATGAAAATCATTATGCCAAAAAATTGGAAAACCAAAAAGAAATGGATAAATTCTTAGAATCAGAGAACCTCCCAAAACTGAATCAAGAAGAAATAGAGAATCTGAATAGATGAATCACAAGTAAAGAGATTGAAACGGCAAACACCTCAAAAAACAAAAGTCCAGGACCAGACAGGTTCTCTGGTGAATTCTACCAAACATTCAAAGAAGATTTAATACCTATCCTTCTCAAACTCTTCTGAAAAATTGAAGAGAATGGGAAGCTTCCTAATTCATTTTACCAGGCCAACATTACCCTGATACCAAAACCAGAAAAGGCAACACAAAAAAGGAAAATTACAGGCCAATATCACTGATGAACATAGATGCAAAACTCCTCAACAAAATGTTAGCAATTTAAATACAACAATACATTAAAAGGATCACACACCACAATCAGGTGGGATTTATTCCAGGCATGCAGTGATGGGTTAAAGTCTGCAGAGTAATTAATTTGATAGACCACATTCAGAAAATGAAGAATAAATAAATGTGATCATCTCAATAGATGCAGAGAAAGCATTTGAAAAGATCCACCATCCATTTATGGTAAAAATTCTCAATCAAATGCATATAGAAGGAAAGTACCTCATCATAATAAAGGACATATATGGCACACCCACAGCTAACCTCATACTCGTCGAAAAACTGAAAGCTATTCCTCTGAGAACAGGAACAAGACAAGGATGCCTAGTCTCACCACTCTTATTCAACATAGTACTGGAAGTTTTTGCCATAGCAATTAGGGAAGAAAAAGAAATAAAAGGGATCCAAAATACAAAGGAAGAAGTGAAACTGTCGCTATGTGCAGATAACATAATTCTATATATAGCAAACACTAAAGAATCCCCCAAAAACCTGTTAGAAATAATCGATGAATACAGTAAAGTTTCATGGTACAAAATCAACATACAAAAATCAGTTGCATTTCTATACTCTAATAGCAAACTGGCAGAAAGAGAAATCAAGAACACAATCCCATTTACAATCTCAAAAAAGAATAAAATACCTAGGAATAAATTTAAACAATGAGGTGAAAGACCCATACAGTAGAAACTATAAGAGATTATTGAAATAAATCAAAGAAGACATAAATAAGTGGAAAGACATTCCATGCTCATGGATTGCAAGAATAAAATTGTTAAAATATCCATAGTACCTAAAGCCATCTACAGATTCAATGTAATCCCCATCAGAATCCCAATGACATTCTTCATGGAAATAGAACAAAGAATCCAAAAATTTATATGGAGTAAAAAGCCCCCAAACAGCTGAAGCAATCTTGAGAAAAAAGAACAAAGTTGGAGGTATCACAGTCCTTGCCTTTAAAATATATTACAAAACTATAGTAATCAAAGCAGTATGGTACTAGCAGAAAGACAAACACACAGAACAATGGAACAAAATTGAGAGCCCAGAAATAAAACCACACCTCCATGGACAGCTAATCTTTGACAAAGGAAACAAGAATGTATAGTGGAGAAAGGAAAGTCTCTTCAATAAATGATGTTGGGAAAATTGGATGGCCAAATGCAAAAGAATGAAAGTAGAACATTATCTCACACCATTCACAAAAATTAACTCAAAATGGATTAAAGACTTGAATGTTAAGTCCTGAAACCATAAAACTCCAGAAAAACATATAGGCAGTATGCTCTTTGACATCCGTCTTAGAAATACCTTTTTGAATACCATGTCTACTCAGGCAAGGGAACCAAAAGAAAAAATAAACAAATGGGACTACATTAGTCTAAAACCTTCTGCTAGGCAAAGGAAACCATGAACAAAATGAAAAGACAACCCACTAACTGGGAGAAAATATTTGTAAATCATATATCC
The DNA here is from genome assembly GCF_057802395.1 of Ceratotherium simum simum. Lineage (NCBI taxonomy): Eukaryota > Metazoa > Chordata > Mammalia > Perissodactyla > Rhinocerotidae > Ceratotherium > Ceratotherium simum. The sequence continues at coordinate 56,049,764 of NC_141907.1, read as the reverse complement.
CCCAAGGAGTTAATTTCCAAAATATATAGAGACCTCATGCAACCCAGCAACAACAAAAAATGAACAACCTGATCAAAAAATGGGCAGAGGATATGAACAGACATTTTTCCAAAGATACACAGGTTGCCAAAAGGCACGGGTAAATGTGTTCAACATCACTAATCATGAGGGAACTGCAAATCAAAACTACAATGAGTTAACCACTTCACACCCCTCAGAAGTGCTGTAATGAACAAGAGAAGAATTAAGAACGGTTGGATGGGGCCAGCCCCGTGTTGTAGCAGTTAAGTGTGTGTGCTCCACTGCAGCATCCTGGGGTTCACAGGTTCGGATCCCAGGCATACACCGAAGCACCGATTATCAAGCTATGCTGTGGCGGTGTCCCGTATAAAGTAGAGGAAGATGGGCAACGATGTTAGCTCAGGGCTAATCTTCCTCAAAAAATATGCGACAACGTGGCTAGACCTTGAGGGTATTATGCTGAGCAAAATAAGCCAGACAGAGAAAGACAAATACCGTATGATTTCACTCATATGTGGAAGATAAACAAACACACCCATAGATAAGGAGAATATATTAGCTTTTACCGGAAGGGAAGGGGATGTAGGGAGTGGAAAGGGGGTAAAGGAGCACATGGGTATGGTGACGGATAAAACTAGAATATTGAATGCGAATGTAACGCAGTCTGTAAAAAACTGATATATAGTAACGTACACCTGAAATTTACACAATGTTATAAGCCAATATGACCTCAATAAAATAATTTTTGAAAAAAAAGAAGGCTGGGTAGGCCTGGTGGTGTAGTGGTTAAGTTCTCACACTCTGCGTCAGCGGCCCTGGGTTCGAGGTTCAAATCCTGGGTGCAGACCTAGGCACTGCTTATCAAGCCATGCCGTGGCAGGCCTCTCACATATAAAGTAGAAGAAGATGGGCATGGATGTTAGCCCAGGGCCAATCTTCCTCAACAAGAGGAGGAGGATTGGTAATGGATTTTAGCTCTCAGCTAATCTTCCTCACCAAAAAAATAAAAAAGAAGGAAATTACGTCACTCGTCATAATATGGATCAACCTTGAGGACATTATACAAAGTGAAACAAGCTCGTCCTAAAAAGACAAAGACAAAAAATTCCACTTACACGAGGTACCTAGCGTAGTCAAATTCATAGAAACATCAAATATAATGATGGTTGCCAGGGCTCGGCAGACAGGGATAAAATAGGGGAGTTGTTCAATGGTGTAGTTTCAGTTTTCCAAGGTGAAAAAGATCGAGAGCTCTATTGTACAATAAGGTGAGTACAATTAATACTACTGAAATGTAAACTAAAAAATGGTTAGTATGGTAAATTTTATATGTTTTTTAACCACAATAAATAAATACGCAAAAAATGGAAATATTCTTGCCCTATTATCTAATTTAAATTCCACTAAAACATCAAAAAACACTATTTCCTCAAGGTTGGTGTGTACACCATCTAACCTGTTTTTATTCCTTTATTAACTCTGTGTATTTTGTCTTCTCTTCTAATTAATCACCCACTCTGAAATCTGATGTTTTTTCAAGCAAATAATGATTATCCTAAACTTAACCGCCTATATCTATGTTCCCACATGCACAACAATGTCTTGTTCTTATTATTGAGAGACTAATATATTTATACATTTTAAGTTAATGGTTATTACTATTATAAATTTATGAAAGCTAAACATGAATCTGGGATGCAAGTACTCAATATACAAATGATTTCCCAGAACATAAAGATTGAGTATGCCAGAAATTACTGATGATCTTTTCTCAAATGACAAGTTTGATAAACATATCTAACTTGTTATATCTGAATCATCTTCCAAATGGTGCATAATCCTCCTTTCATATATGAATACAAACTTGACACTCTCAAAATTTCATATACCACATCAACATCCAAGATTCAAATTTATTCCTATATACCACTGTATGAGTGTGCTAGGGCCGCCATAACAAAGCACTACAAGATGGGTAGCTTAAACAACAGAAACTTATTTTATCATGATTCTGGAGGCTAGAAGTCCAAGATCAAGATGTCAACAAAGTTGGTTTCTTCTAAGAACTTTCTCCTTGTGTTATAGATTATCGTCTTCCTCTGGTGTCTTCACATGGTCTCCTGGCATGTGTCTATGTCCTAATCTCCATATAGAGTGGTCCTTATATGACCTCATTTTATCTTAATTACCTCTTTAAATGCCATATCTCCAAATAAATTCACATTCTGAGGTCCTGGCTGTTGGCACATTTTTAGGGAGGACACAGTTCAGCCCATAACAAACACCATTTTAAGTTTCGAAATAAATTATATATTTTGACAAAGAAAACCAGTAGTAAATTAGAGTGAGTCCTCAAAGTATACACCTAGTATCATCTCAATATTAAGAAAATACCAGAGAGAGAGAAAATATTCTGCTTAAATGAAGATTCAAGTGAATCTAGTGATAAAACCCCAAACCGTCATATTTTAACAGGCAAGGCATGATGGTGGACTTTTTTTAGACTCAATTAGAAATTACTTCAATTTGTGTTCAATCTTAAGCACTTGAATTCCTATCCTCTAAATATAGTTTTTGGTAGTTTGGCCTATGTGGCTCAACTTTATTGGCCTTTTACATCAGAGCAGCTACCCTCAATTTCGTCCATTAATATGGGCAGGCTGTCCACAGTTCAGCCCCATTCACCATCAACTGGATGAGAAGTTAAAGCGTGGAATACCATTTATAATAACTCTGGATTATGATCTTCCCTGAGCCCAGGTTAGTTAGAGCAAGAGCCTTTCAAATGAAATATTAAAGTGACTTAAGGAGCTTCTGCTGGGATGTAAGTAATCTAATTAGGGCACACCATATGTTAGATAACTCCTGCTAGGGCAACTCCTGCTAGGGTATCCATTAAAGGAAATACACACATGCATAATCACACACATATATACACTTATATAGTCATTATGACAGAATGTCTATATATAAGCATTTTAAAATAATTATAGTAATATAAGCTTAATATATTACATTATATCAATATCAAATCACAGGAGAAAGATCTGAAAACCTCAATTTTTGTAATTAGTTTCACATCATTGGTCATTTCTAGATCCCAAATATTTCTCGTTCATTCAAGTCCAGAGAAGTGAATAGATCTATATTGTGGCAATAACTTTACCCTTCAAAAGAAAAATAAAACAATAAAATTATCTGCCCTGACAGATCTTAAACAGAGATCTGTTTTTAACCCATATTTCCGTATGCAGCAACTACTACTGCCATTGTGTACTTAAAGATTAATCTTCTCATTTCAAGCCAGAAATATCACAAAAATTGCTTGAGAAAAACTACACCTATGCTGGTTGGCAACTTTTCTCTAAATGCATTCTATAACATTTCCTCATGACAGACAACCTTCAAACTTCAATCATCAAGACTTGTTTTCTTCATGTTAAAGTCTCACATGGCTTCACTGATGTTTTTCATCTGAGGTAAATTCACACTCTACACATTCTCTCCTGCAAGAAATTCTGATCTGCAAAAAATTCTGTTTTTCAACATAATTCTTGATTGTAGCATTTAGAATGTGAATATGATTCTGGAGATATAGTTTACTCAATACAGCATAGAGAGGGCTATTGTTTGCTATATTAAGGAATGATCTGTCTAAGATACTTGGTTCAAATTTTATAGTTATCAAAATATGCATAGCTAGGCAAGTGATGTTAGCATTATGGCAGAATAGGAGGTCTCTCACTCATGTCCACCCAAAGTAACAATAATTTGTAGCCACCCAGGGAAAAAAGTGTTTTTGTGAGAGCTTTGGGATCCAGGTAGGAGGTTGTGAAATCCTGATGGAACCTGAGACTAAGGATGGCCATTTTAAAAAGGCTCACACCTAGGTTGCCACCTGGCAGTCTGGCTGACTGTAGTCCCAGTTACAGACCCAGAAATGAGTGTATACCACTGTGGACTTGGCTAGAACCCTGATTTGCCTTGGTCCTGCCACCAACACCACCTATCCAGGGGACCTCTGAGGAGGAGACACACCTGCACATACCTCGAGTAACAGGCCCGCCAACCTTAGCCCCTACTGCAGATCCTGAAGCAGCCCTGCACCTCAGCTCCGTCCCATCTCAGCTGTGGTCCAAGAGCATTCCTGCCAGCCCAGAGACCCAGTAGGAGACATGCCATTCTGTGCCTCAGAGGCAGGTCCACTGGCCTCACCCCAACTGCGGGTTCTGAAGCAATACTTTGATTCAGCCCCAACTCCTCCTAGTCACAGTCCAAGTACTATCATGCCTGCCCAGGGACCCAGCAGGAGAGACACCCGTTCATGTCCCTAGAGGCAGGCCTACAGAGCTAGGACCCAGCATGGATCTTAAAGCACTTCTACGACTTGGTTCCAGCCCCACTCAGCTGTGGTCCAGTTCCAGTCCTGCCTGCTCAGGGACCTGCCCAGTGACCCAGTGGCAGTCCTGCCAGGGACCTGGGGAAAGCAAAGCCTGTGTAAGCACCTGGTAACAGGTCTGCTGTATGTGGAGCAAACTGCAGATATGTTAGAAAACTATAACAATTAGGTCAATATGGTATCAGTGCAGAGACAAGCAGATTGAGCAACAGAGCCTAATACAGGGCCCAGAAAAACATTTCTGCATTTATGAATATTTGCTATATGATAGAGATGGTTAGAGACCTCAAAGTGGAAGGCTATACTTTTCATTATATTTCATTGGGACAATTACTTGTCTTTACAGAAAAAAATAAAAGAGGGAGAGAGAGACTGGCTCCTTATCTCACAGTATACAAGAAAATCAACCCCAAGGTATTGAAAACCTAAATGTGAAAGGCAAAACTATCAACTAATTTTAAAACATATTATAGAACAGCACTTTCATGACCTTAACATAGGGAAAAGACTTTAAAAACAAGACAGTGACAGCACTAATTGTAGAAAAAAGAAACAAAGATAAATTTAAGCACATGAAAATGAAGAACTTCCACTCATCACAGACATCATGAAAAGACTGAATAGACAAGGCGCTGAGTGAGCAGAGAGGTTTGCAATGGATTTTATCACATACTCCATCACCCAGGAGTAGTTGGCCCAATTGAAAGGTGGAATGACTTATTGATGACTAAGTTACAGCAACACTTGGGAGGCAACACCCTGCAAGGATGAGGTTCAGGTTTTGTTTTGTTTTATTTTTGTGAGGAAGATCAGCCCTGTGCTAACATCTGTCAATCTTCCTCTTTTTTTTTTTTTTTTTTTTTTTGCCTGAGGAAGACTGGCCCAGGGCTAACATCCATACCCATCTTCCTCCACTTTATATGGGACGCCGCCACAGCATGGCTTTCCAAGAGGTGTGTCAGTGGACGCCCAGGATCCGAACCGGTGAACCGCAGGCCGCCGCAGCAGAGCATGTGCACTTAACTGCTTGCGCCACCGGGTCAGCCCCAGAGGTTGAGTTATATAGGAGGCAGTGTGTGCTTTGATTCAGAGAACATTATATGGTGCGGTCTCCCCATGGCCAGAATACATGGGTGCAGGAATCAAGGAGTAGAAAAAAGTGGGATTACACTAATGCACCTGCAGAATTTTGGCTTCCCATTCCAGCAACTCAACTCAATCATCAACGGAGAATGCTTCCCCCAGAGGATATAATAATGGCCCCATTGAATTAAAAGATAAAGCTACCACCTAGCCATTGTGGGCTTTTTATGTCCCTGAAACAATATACAAAAAAAAACCCAGTTAATCTAGGTTAACTACTGTATGGAGTGATTCATTCTAATTACCCAGGGGAAGTTTAGTTGCTGCTACATGATTGTGGTAAGTAGGAATATGTCTGGAACGCAAGGGATTCTCTGGAATACCTCTTTTACTTCCATCCCAAATTGTAAACATTAATGGAACATTAAGAGCAACCAGAAAAAATGCACGATGGTTAAAAACTCAGACTTTTCAGGAATTAAGATTTGGGTCACTCCACTAGGTAAAAAACCCAGAGAAATTTTTGTTTGAAGGCAAGAAAAGTATGAAATAAGCAGTAAGAAGGAATCCGTACATATCATCAATGGCATCATGACCAACCTACAGAAATGAGGAGTATAGTAGCTTAGATATTTTCTCTTTGCTTGTCACATGCGTGTGCTATTTAAATAGTTCTCTCTCTTTCCCATTTTATTTCACATGCAAATTGTTACAGGCTAACTTACAAGATGGTCTTTAGATAACAGAATATATATTAGGACTGTGGCTGAATTGAAGAGTGTTTTTTAAACGTTTATTTTGGGGAAATTATACAGACACAAATTCAATTATATACATTTGAATGTAAAATTGAAGAGAATAGAAGCCAATGCACAGAATAAATAGAACAGGATTGAAGTAAGAGTATTATTATGTGCTGAATAAGTATAATTTTATAGAACGATCACCTCTAATTATTAATTATCTTGGTGACACATCTCCATTCTGGAATCAGATAGCCCAGCATGTGAAAAGGTCTCTGATTTGTGGCAAGATACTTATTATTACCTATAATACATGGGTGTCTTATAGTTGGTATGAGTATAAAGTGAGATATTGTACACAAAGAACTCAGTTCAGTGAAATTTATAGACATTCAGTAAATGTTACATTATGTAAGCCATCCATTCATTCATTTATTCCTTCAACTCATTTATTGTTCCCTTCCAGTGGGATAGACAATACGCAAGATACTGAGGGCTCTTTTTATAGGAACTAAACTCATTTGAGGGAGAGGATGACAGATATTAAACTCCCATTTCAACAATTTTTATCTAAACTTTTCTCACTTCTCCAACCCAGTTTGTTTCCTTTATAGCACCTGTGATGATTTTTGCTTGGTTGTTTGCTTTTTTCTACTTCCTCTTGTAGACTGTAGACTCAGAGGGAGCAGGGGCCCTTTCTGACTTGACTTTCTCTCTGTCAGCAGTGCGTAGCACAGTAAATACCACCTATCAATAATTGTTAAAGATTTTTAAATAAACAACTTGTCATTCTATTACATAATTATAAATTCTGACAAGTACTCTAAAAGATAATAACAAGAGACTCTAAAAAATAATAACCAAGAGTAGCAACAAATGCGAAAAAAACAGAAACAGAACAAAATCTCAAGCTTTCCATTCCAAATAGGAAGTTGGAAGAAACAGTTTTAGAGTTCAGATCTCCCAGAGGAACTATTACTCAATCACTGGAAAAGCTGAAGAGAAATTTTTTTAAGCTTCACAGGGATGCTTTGTCCATCTCCACCAGAAAAGATTCTCCTGCAGTTCTGTGAATACATCCTGCAGCACAAATTGGATGGTTCTTCCTGCTGAAGCCCAAAGGTGGCCTCTCTTGTATGCCCCGTGTCTCTCTGCCCAGGCACCTGTTCATTGTGCACAGGTTGAAGGAACTTCTGCCAGTGTCCAAGCAGAATGGGTCTGGGGACGATAAGGAGCAGAACAAGCCCAGGCACAAGGACAACCCATCGGATGCTGGGGTGTCAAATAGAAAATGCAACGTGTGCGCAAAACCTTTTATAGCTGCAGCGGCCTTAAATATTCACATGAGGACACATGGCACGGCCTTCATTTAACCCAAAAGAATGAGCTCCACTGAGAAATAGCTACAGAAGTCCATAAGGAAAATCTCTGTCCACACAGGAGTGAAAAAAGCATTTTTGTTACAAAACATTTGCAGCATAATAGAGCTAATAGTACGGTCTAGGCTACTGCAGTATGTTGTCTTTCCACGTACCTTCTTCATCTCATTTATGCCCTTAATGAGTATTAAAACAACATTTGAGTTTAAAAGAGTTTGCATATATTTAAATGAATAACTTTTTATAGTCTTTGTTACATTTCATATCAGTATTTAGCAAAAAATGTTTTGAGTTGTTAGGGGTGATTTTTTTTTTACTATTTCTTTACAACAGAGTTCTTAATAACAGCAGCAGTTCCTAACTTCAAATAAACCATTTGTATGTTACAAATATTAATGGATTAACTAATTACAGGTTAATATAATGATTTTTTTTAGTGTTTTCAATTTTTAGAATTTACTACATAAATTACAGGTGATTGCGGGTCTAAAAAACACTAGGAACTTTTAATTCTCCTAGCACTGTCCTCAGTGTGCCTGCTCTACGTCAGAGCTTGCACATTTGAGACACAACTGTGGTGATGGGTTCATCACAGTTGTTTACAAGCCACACAAAACAGTGTTCAAAGCAGCCTTTCAAGTAATTTCTTTCCCAGTGGTGGATAAAAACTTACGCCAAGAGTCTAGTAAGGAATGTAGATTTCCTTAATTTAATCTTGAGGAATTGGGAAGAATGATATTACTAAGAAAATGAGGATTGGTTGTTTTCTGGGCAAATTTGCAAGTCTGGTTTAAAGAGCACGAGGAGATAAAGGTATGAAAGGGCTGGAACTACTGTAAAAGTTACAAATACGTAGTTAGATCAATAAATTTTTATAGGCAGGTTTTTGTCATGTAATTTACTTAATATTGCAAAGAAACAATAAGCCATACCAAGTAGTCCTCTGACTCGTGACAGTAAAAAAAATCACAACTGACTGAACCCTTTAGTGTTGGAAGAGTTGGTATCTCCTGTTCTGGGTGCTACCGCCACACATTCTGGTAGTTTGAGTTGGTGTGCACACCTTCTACAACTGACCTACAATGCTGCAGTCTGAGTACCGCAACTGACTGTGAGATTAAGCACTGAGCTGCCTGGGTTTGGTTCAGTAATTTCAGTAAGTATATGTATTGTTGGTTGTTCTGCTATTTTGAAGTGCAGCAAAGGTATTCTTCTGTCTCTTCCATTTGTAGTTCTCTGGGAGATTTATATTTTCTGTGTGTGTAGTTTATTTTGCATTTTATATGCTGTATTTATCCTTAAAAATGTTATGTACTTAGGGCCGGCCCTGTGGCTTGGTGGTTAAGTGCGCGCGCTGCGATGCTGGCAGCCCGGGTTCGGATCCCGGGTGCGCATTGAGGCACCACTTCTCTGTCCATCCTGGGGCCGAGTCCCACATACAGCAACCAGAAGGGTGTGCAGCTATGACATACAACTATCTACTGGGGCTTTGGGGGCAAAAAATAAAAATAAATAAAATTTAAAAAAAAATGTTATGTACTTAAAAAAAAAGAAATTTTTTCGTGTGTATACAGATACTTGCATGGTATAACGTAGAAAGCTTTTAATTCCTCAAATGGTCCTGTTGCTGTCAGGGGTTCTGCACTGCATCCATCATAATTATATTAAACAAATTTCATATGTAAATAAATATAGGACATTTGGACCAAAAATAATAATAATAATTATCTAGAAAACCATATTAGATAGTAGGGTGGAAGAAAACCTTCCCAAGGAGGTGAAATTTAAGATGAATTTGGAAGGATGAAAAAGAGACCAAAAGAGAAAAAAGCAGTTGCAAGGGTACTAAGATAAGGAAGAATTTATTTTTTCCCCAGCTTTATTGAGGTATAATTGACAAATAAAATTGTCTGCATTTAAAGTGTACAATGTGATAATTTGATACATGTACACACTGTGTGTTAAGCACAATCAACTTAATTAATCCATCATCTTGCATCGTTTTCTTTTCGTGTGTGTGCAAGAGAACCCTTAAGATTGGTGTGAGAAGACTCAAACTGCTGGGACTGAAACAACAACGGACTTCTTAGGCATCTCTGCAATCTCTCCACCACATGGTCTCTTAGTCTCAGGTACACTGAGTTTGGCACAGGGCTCCAAAGTGAGTGGACAGAGAGAGAGAGAGAGGGAGGGAAAGAGAGTGAGAGAGAAAGACACAGCAACAGAATGTATTACCTTTTCTAACCAAGCTTGAAAGGTAAGCTGCATCACTTCCACTTTGTTCTCCTTGCTGAGACAGCTGCAAGGGCTGCCAAAGTTCAAGGGGAGGAGACTTGATGGGAGGATTGTCAAAGTATTTGTAGTCATGTTGCAAAATTACCACAAACATAACACATGGCGTTACCCAGCAGAGGTCACTAAGCTACTATGAAATTCACTAAATATAACATTAAAAACACATTACAGTTGTTAAGAATTATGGAAATTTAAATTTTAACAACTATTGAATTTTTTAATAAACACTGTAATACATTTATTCCTAGATATTTTAAATAAGAAATAGTTACCCTAAAGAAGGAGCCAGTTTGATAAAATAGATATTATACCAAGAAAAGTAGTGGTGCTTTCCTATAACATCTTAGCATAAAACACTATGACAGAAGTGAGGAAGGTAGTCTGATATAAGAAAGCAGGAAGGTAGGAAGAGCAATCCAGAAACTATTGAGAATTTATAGGTGAGGGATAATTAGCGCCTGGTAAGTATGGTGATTTATTTATCAGTTCTCAGTGAGAGATGAGAGTAAAGAGAAAGTCTTCCTTGAATAAACTGTCACCATTGTGGCAACACAGGTTTAATTTTCTTAAATGAGTACTAAACAGAGTACATATTCCATTCCATGTGTCAAACAATACCAGGACCAGGAATGTTTTTCCTAGTCCTGTGTCAGATAATACTGAGACCCTGTAAAAATAGCTTAGTAATTTGTCCCAGGATGACAAGATGTGACCAACTATTTTATGGTGTACTCATTAAAACACACAGCTTTCTCACTAAGACAAGATTCCAGACCTCACCTGACTGTGTCCAGCAATCCAAAGTTATGTCATAAACTTTGCTCAGTTACAACCAATCCTCTACTTTGCAAAGCCTTCCTTGATATCACCAACCTAAGCCCCAACACTTTGGAATTACCTTCCTCTGACTTCCCTTTTCTGGAACAGTAATAAAACCTTGTCACGGTGCTATTCCCCCTTCCTGCAATAAGTCAAATAATCCTAGTTTTATTTGATCAGTAGGTTTTTACTTTTTCTTTTTTTCTTTCTTTCTTTTTTTTTTTTTTTGGTGTTCTTTTGAGGAATAAACAGATGAGGTAAGAATTTAAAAGGATCTAAACTCCTAACAGAATTCCTTGAATAAAGTGAGAAGCCTTCTTGAATTTGTATGTCACTCTGATCCAATTTTCTTCTTGGCAGTTTTTCAGGAAGTCTCTTTTGCTGTGTAGGCTTTCCTGATTACGAAGGCTACACATGATATACCATGATTATGAGGTTACATACAATTGTTTTGGTAAAAGAAGGAAACTGCAACTGTTAAATCATCTATATGTACATAAATAAGAACCCTTAATTTATTAGCCACAACCTTCCTGGTGTTTCAAATTCCCACTACCAAAAGGCTCCCTAAATTAAGCCTCAAATGAAACACTGATCCATTAACCTTTTTCCTGGTGATATCACATTATTTAACTGAAAGAGACAATGATTTATGATTTTATGAAACAATTTTACTTTTCTTAAAGTCTCATATACTGTTTTCCTTCTAGAACAGGCTCTGCTAATATTGGGCATGTTATACTAATCTCATCTCATATTAAGGAAATAGCTTTTCAAAACTTCCTGCAGTTTGTGCCTTCCTATTTTCATTCCAAGTCCTAGTGAAAGCACAATGACATGTATTAACATTACTTTTATATAGAATGCTTCAATCTTGAGTATAAATTTGATTCTATCTGATCTTGGCCCAGGTATTTCAAGGAAACTAAAGCCATGACTCATAATGAATGTGACAAATTTTGCTTTTCAGCTATTTATTTCAGGTGGGTTTTACTCCTTGAGAGTGTGATCTGATGGGTAAAACATCTACTCACTGTGTAAGAACCAATTGGGGTCCCTGACCTAAAATCATTAACAACTTTCATTTATATTTCTAACTCTGTGACCTGTCATGCAGGTTAATATTAAACCCAGCATTTCCTCCCTGTTATCTTACTTACTATATTTAGTTTCAAGCCAGCTAGTAAGATCAGGCAATTTAAAAGTCTGAAATAGAATTATATCATATTTCATTTATACACTCTTGAATGCCACTATAGCTAATTCCTGAGAGAGGCTGATTTCCACAAACTGTGTTATCAAGCTACAATGATCTCTGCTCTGTTTTGTGCTGTGAAGTTCTTTGATCTCATGTAAGACCAGATCAAAAGCTGGAGTGCATTCAGAAATGTTTTTAGAAATACTATCAGGTGTTTGACAGTATACACTCAGATATATGCACATATATATATATATATAGACATATATACACACATATATATACACATATACACATATATACACACATACATATATAAATATATATCTCAGAAGGAATCCCTCCAGTCTAGATACTGGTGAGACTACTTAAATCTTCAAATAGATTTTAACATTTTCATCTGCTTTCTTTGGTTTCTAAAATGAATTCGTTTTGTTTAAAGAGTTAATAGTCGAATTGAAATCACAATAGCTAATATTCATTAAGCACTATGTGCTTGACACTGTGTAAGGGCTTTACATATTTAGTCGATTCTTATTATTCCCAGCAGTTATGTTCTGTGAAGTTGCCGCAAACAGAACATTAGTGAATACTTAGTCATTGGTCCCAGCGGAAACACAAGGTTAGGTTCCCACATGCCTCTCACTACAACATTTTCATCAACTGAACAGCACATAACCTTGTTTCATGTGTGTCTGCTTAAAGACCCCTTATTTAATATATACTGTTGGTTCATTAGCATTGAACTCATAGTCAACAGTGCTATAATCCATGGAACTAAATGAAGCTTATCCAACAAACATATTTTCTCCCTAAGGCATGTCACAGCCTTCTTGCTTCCTCTGAGGAACACTAGAGAGCACTTCAGCACTATCCTTGGGGGCCATTCTAAACAGTGCAATCACCAACAAAAAGCACAAAATTGCAAAACGTGTGGCATTAAATAGCCTGGGAAAGGGACGCTTGTTTACAGTATGAGAGCTGTACAACAACGTAGAGCATCACCTTGTGTGACCTCAACTGGGAACATGCCTGTCAGGTGAATCCATTTCTTTAGCTGCTCTGTACACATACACGAATGATTGTGAAAGCACCACTAATATTGATTTTGGGGTTACAAATAAATTTTAGTGAGCAAGCAAATCAAAAATACAGAATCTGCAAATAATAAAGAATGACCATACTACACTTTTTATTCTCACACAAATTCAATAAGATAGGTAAGTAAAACCTTTTTTCCCCCTATTTTTCTTCTTTTTTCTTGTACTTCCATATTTTACAAAAAAGGTATTCCTGGCAGGATTGGGACTTTTGTATATTTCCTGGCTATCATAGTACCATGCATTAAAGCATGAGATCCCATAGCCTTTAAAAACTGGCACTTGTCACTTTTAATTTAAAGTAACCAGAATTTGATTCTTTTAAATACCTGATTTCAATTTACTTGAATAAAATACAAGCAAAGAGCTCCCATATTACCTCAATCTTACCTGTAACATTTGTATTTTGTTATAAATAATTCTATATACTTGTTCAACATTTATAGTTTTTCTGACCAACTAGTCTATAAGTTCCCCCATGGCAGTAATTGTGTTTGTCTCATTCGCCTCTTTTTTCTCAGTTCAGAGTATAGAATCTGGTGTCTAGTAGGCACAGATTATACATTTGTTGAAAAAATTATCCTTTCTTATGTGGTAGACACTGAAAGACTGTTTCATAGTGGTTCTATCCACATGATCCTGCATTTCTCTCATCCTTGTAACAATTATTATGTATCCCAGAATCTTCAGTGATAATGAAACATGAAATACAAAATATGTGAGGGGAAGATGTGAAGAAATTTTATATATTGACCCACGTCTTTTCTATAAGACAGTATCTGGATTGGGAAAGAAAATCCTTTTCAAGACACCAAAGTTTTACCTTAGGCAAGGGTTTGACAGGTTTACAAGGGGGTCCTCCAACGAATTCAAAATTAGGTAAGAGTGGATGAGGAAACTCAAAATCCCAACAGGTTTGTATCAGCCATATATCAGCTTTCCCCATCAAGTCACACAATGTAGTGGGTTTTCCCGAAAAAGAAAATAGAGAAAGGAAATTACATATATTTGTGAATTTGTATTCATTATTTTTAGAAAATACAGCAATAAAGTTCCAGTCTCTGTAGGTCGAGATGTTAAAATTATGCCAGTGTTTTAAAATTTAAATGAACATTTAAACAATAACACCAAAAAAAAAAAAGAAAAGAAAACAATGTAAGCGAGAGACTTAGTTACCAAGATACTCTCACCCCTGCAACTTTTCTAACTTCAAATATTCATTATAGATTCATTCCTTTTTTCATGTGTTACAATTCAAGATAACTGACACATTATATTGCTGTCAATGTTTCTCAGTAATTATTTAAGTATATAGGATGAATATTACATTTTAAATGATCATCTTCTCATTTTACGTCTTCATAGTATTAGGTTTGTATCTCTTTTCAGATATTTGTGACTTTCTCATTTAATCTTGTGGCATTTTAAACATGTTTTATTTTCTTTGCTAACTGATGATCCTTAGGCTCTGGGGAAGGCCCAAGTGACAGGGTTTCACATGGAACACGAGCCCAGCTGAGAACCCAATTTGCTGCTCATTGAAATGAAGACACGCCCCAAGGTTGATGTAAGTGATAGAATAAGAAAAGTTTTTTTAAATATCTTAATGATCTGCCACTTTAAATTTGGATCTTCAGCATGAGAATTTGCACTGTTCACACTTGTCTCAATCTGGTCTCCAGTTGCTCCAGAGAATAAACAGGTTACTCGTGGGAATCTGAGTATCCTTTAGGAGTATAGGGAAAGGCAAACAGAGAAACCCCAGTGGCTCATGAATCCTCCTTAATGATGCTGATCTCACCAGGAAACAACAAGCCTTCCATTTGCTAGCTTAAAGACTCACTCTCCCTTGTATATTTTACAGAAGAAAGCTTATTGCAGGACCAAGGTCCTGGCCCATCCGTAATCAAGAAAGTGGATGATGAACGAGATGCACTAAACGAATCATGTCTTTCACCTCCATCTCCATATCATTTATTTTTTCTTTCTGACAAAACTTGAAACATTCTGACGTGGATTGATTATTATGATTTAATGTAAAGAGAACGCTGCTTGATAACTGCCTGGAAAAAAGGGGAGCCTGAGGCGCTATCCCATCATTCAGTCTACCAAGTATGTTCCCATACCTAATTTGTGTCTCTGATCTACAGAAGAATTATAAACATTGGAAAAACTAAAGTAAATATTACCAAGCATGTGGGAATGGGTGGTAAGGGAGAGTCACCTGCAAAGATCTGAAAATTCTCCCTTTAAAGTATTTATAACTTGGCCAAGGCATCTCCTTTGTCAGTTTCTATTCCTAGAATAAATCTGCAGTGCTGTGATGGGTACCTGTTGAAGGAATGACATAAAACTTCTGGAAAGTCAGGATGGAAATGTGACTTTGTTCTATACATCTATTTGCGTCAATCTCTTGCACTGATGTCCCCTTATTTACCAAAAAGGTTTCCTAAGCTTCTTTGTGGTTTTGGATTATTTGCTTGGTCTTATATTTCCACAGACCCTCCAACCCATTCATCCCCACCCCCATTCACCATCCAGGTTTCTACTTTGATTGTTTGTCATTTGATCCTTTTTTTCCTTCACAATACCATCCATGATCTTACTATGGAATCTCACCGAAGAGCTTATTTTCTGTGACTTATGATTCTTGATTAATTCTTAGCAGATTAATCTCAGAAAATTTGGTCTTTGGATTACTTGTTTAGTCTTTTATTGTGGGCAGACCTACTCACTTTCCCACCCCACTTACCAACCAGTTTTCTTCTTTGATTGCTTGCCATTTGATGCCATGTTTTCCTTCACATTACTGTGCCTACCCTTGATCTGGAGTCTCATCTAAGAGCTTATTTTCTATGACCTGTGATTCTTGATTAATTTTTAGAAGACTTGCTTTTGAGACTTTCATCTTTAGTTTTATTCTCCAAGTCACTGCCTCCCATACCCCCATACAATATATATATACTCAAAGGTTAATGTTTTTATAACTCAGATCTTTATTTCCTCCATAATCTTAAAATAAACTCACATACCTTCTCATCCACTGCTAATAATATTACATTTATGCTAAGTATATTAAGTTCCATTTGAAAGGGTTTTTGTTTTTTAGGTTACAAAATTTTTACAATAGGGCCCAACAAAATGATGCTTTATGTATATATATATATACGTATATATATATATAGTAAAGAGGGAGCCCCTCTCTTGGCGAAGCTAAGTTTGTGTAGTTGAAAGATATGTACTGGCAATGGAAAGTGTCTGTTAAAAAGACCACATAGATCAAGTAAAAACTAACGTTCTTGGTCTTTTTATTGTAGTAAACTTGGTGCTTAGCACAATGTCTCTTCAGGTAATACATGGAGTTTTGAAGTCAAAGCCTCTCCCTTTTCTTTCAGTTAATGCAATATGCAAAGGGGTTAGGTCCAGGGGCTAGACTGCTATGTTTCAATCCCATCTGTAACATTTTTTCCCTTTGAAAGCTTGGGTAAGTTATCTGAAATTTCTGTACTTCAATTTCCACATCTGAAAATGAGGAGAATAATAGTATCTACCAAAAGGGTTTTTATGTGTATCTTCTATGAGTTAATAAATATAAAGGATGTAGAAGATATCCTGGAAGAGAGTAATTCTCAGTAAATGTTGACTTATTTCCTTCTGCCTCCTGGAAACAAAAATCATAGCAGAAGCTTAATAAGTGTTTGTTTTTGAATGAATGTGCTCACAGAATCATGATTAGATATCATTCAGATATGAAAAATTACTAGACCCTCATATTTTGCTTTATATTTTGAACAGAAGGGAGATGATAGTTGTAGAATCAGAGACCAGACGTTGATAATTCTAAAGTAATTCCCAAAGTTTTAGATTTACTTAGCTGATGATTTTTAATCCATTGAGAAGGGAAGAATAACACTACATAATGCGCAGATAACAACTCATCCATAACTAAGCACATTACCTCTTAATAGAGATATTAGAAGATTAGACCAAAGAAAGAATTCAGATATAATAGAAAAATTGAATCTAGAAGAGAAATATCAGAGACTTTGATTCTGAAAGGTGAAATGTACCTTAGCTGTGGGTTCATATAAATATTTAATTTTAAAGACAAGTAAACATAAAGTTTACAGAAGGACTCATTCTTTTTTATACATAGAGTAGATTTTTTACTAAAACCAGATTGTTAAAATATATTTACTCAAGGCTGACCCTCTCTTGATTTTTAAACTTATTTAATGAAGTTTTTTACTGTAGTATATTAAAAATGGCTACATATTCTTTGCAACATCTCCTATCAAGAAGTAGAGGCTATTATTCCATCCTTTGAATTTGGACTTGCTTCATGACCTGTTTTAGCAACAGAAGGTTACAAAAGTGACATTCATGTTCTAGGCCTAGAACATTCATTGAAGTTGTTCTGGAAATCTGCTATCATCGGAAAAAGCACTAGCTCGCCTATTAAGAGGCCTCTTAGAGGAGACAAATTGTCTTGTTAACCTGCCAACCCCAGCCACGTGAGTGACATTTTCTTCAACCATGCTGCTCCAGGTAAGCTGATAGCTCCTTGTAGCCTAATGAGTGAGCCCAAGCGCGGCCCAAAGAAGAAACATTTCACTGAGCCCAGCCCACAGGTCCACAGGATAATGAGCAAATAATATGGCTGCTGTTTTACACTCTAAGTTTTAGGATGATTGGTTATACAGCAATAAATAACAGAGACGTTATGATTTGTGAAAAATATAGTTCACATGTAACTCTTTAAATAAACAAACTTCAAGAATATTAATACAATAGATCAAAGTCAAATAGAGTTACATCTCCAGTGTCACAGAATTGTAGAATAATTTGTACAAGCTTCTTGAAGGATTTATAAATTTTGACTGAGAAATTATCATGTGTCCATTTTGACACTAAACCTAAGAAAATATAAATTCTCTTTCATTTTATATGTATATAAATATATATATGTATGTATGTATACGTATATACACTCTAACACAGGCAAAGAAAGATAAGGTCTCTTTCCACCTAAAACGTAATAAATAAACCTCTGACTTACCTAATACTTTACTGTAAAATTCATCCCACTTCTTCTTGCTAAAGGTCTCAAATGCAAAGAACTGTAGGAAATACAACGTATTTGTCACACTCTCCATAAATATCATTTTGTCACTAAGTTCTGATATGACAACAAGTAAGAAGAAAGGAGATAATGTAAGCCCTCTGCAGAGTTTTCGTATGTTTTGTCAGTGGTAAAGGAAATACTGTAGGCCAAAGGTAGGTTAAACTGTTCAGACAGCAGCTCACAACATCAAATTTGGATTCTTGCAGTTTCTTGATTAGTTTCTTGTTCAAAACTGCATCTTCACAGAGCTTTTGAATAGAATCAGAATATTCATAATTTATTTTTAGCATCTTTGAATCATATGCCCACAATAACCTCTTTGGTAACTCATATGACCACATCTTGATCCATTTCATTAAAAGCAATTCAAGTTTATTCTTAGTAAATGATGTAGGACAAACTTCAAAATTTAAGAGCAGATTGTTGAGATCCACCAGGCTGGAAGCTGAAGATACCAGCACAGTCAGCTCATGGCCTCTCTGAGCTCATTTGTCCAGGATCATCTCTAAATT
This sequence comes from Ceratotherium simum simum, assembly GCF_057802395.1. Classification (NCBI taxonomy): domain Eukaryota; kingdom Metazoa; phylum Chordata; class Mammalia; order Perissodactyla; family Rhinocerotidae; genus Ceratotherium; species Ceratotherium simum. The sequence goes on along the minus strand of NC_141907.1, from coordinate 56,031,090 downwards.
GTTCCAATGACTGTATTCCACTGGCCACATCAGCACCTTTCCATAGAACCCAGAGCTGAAATAAAATACAGTGCAATAAGAGAGGCCCCATTTCTTAGACATCCTGGTAAAGTTCACTCTTTCTTTATAAACTTCTGGTAACTTCACTGTGGCACTCATTTACTTCCAGTAAAGAATCAAATAAGTAGTTAAAATATAACTGCTATAATGGATACTTTGATATAGATATCAAAATTTGAATAAGAAAGTAGACATTGAGATTGGATTTTGTAGTCAGATCATTCACCACCAGTTGTAATGGGGACTCTATTACTGGTGGTAGGTGGAACACAGCCTCAGAACTGCTGTAATTGTGAAATTTTTACTACTTTCAGTGATGTTGAATTGGGACCACATACTGCTGGGAGGAAAGGCACTACTGGTTGTGATATATCAGGTATTTGATAAATATAGGAAAGGTGAAATTACGAGGACAATGGAGGCAGATGATTATTTCTGCTGAAATCATGTTTTGGAGATTATAATGGAAAAATAACAACAGTTAATCAACAAACCAATCCTAATTGTGAAAGCCAGAGAGGCCTCCTTGGCAGCATATAAAGAGATTCTCATCTCTTACAGAAGCCCCCCCACACCAAAATCTATCATTTTAAAGATAAAACGTTTCCACTTCTAAATTCCCAATCTACTCTGTTCTCTTACCATGTTAGGACTCTAGTTGAGAAAGAGCAGAATCCCAAGACATCTGATAAATGGTTAATTGTACACGACAACCTTGAAATCTCAGATTGTCCTGAACCCTTTGAATCCTCAGACGCGGCCCAGTCTGATATGCTAAATAGATATGCTGTGTTAGTCTGGAAAATCTACCAGATGATTGTTTACTGAAGTTATCAGGAATGCTCAGTGTGGCTGTCCTCTGAGGGTCAAGTCTTTTGATAATTTTAATACTGAGCTCACTGATATTAATCAGAATCGAATCCTAATCTAAAAGAGATCAAGTGACGGTGCTCAACCATCAGAAGCCGGCTGGTCACAATGATCACAGTGACCAGTGATATTGATACTGGCTCAAGACAAGGTTGACATAAGGGAAGCCATATCGTAGAAAAGAATCCCTGTTGTAACTTTGAATGACCTCTGAAAATCTAACCCAGCTGAATATTCACCCTCCAGGAGATCTAACTGCTCTGTAGATTTTACAAACCCCTGTTTGTGCATGTACCTCCCAGCTGTGATAAGATGATACCTGATTTTATGAGTTCCTTAGGAATGTGATGACCCCCAAACAGAGAATCTATGCTGATAGCTATCATCAGTGAAAACTGAAAGATCTGGTTTGGCATTCCCAGTCTGTAACACCAGAAGGTCAACATTCCTAACCCCCTCCCCAATAACCCAATGGTCTATACAACTGCCGTAAGATCTCGTGCCCCCTTAAGATGGTTCTTTTGGACATGAGTCAACCATCTTCCCTCTTGCTAGCAAGCTGTAATAAAAAATTCCTTTTCTCCTACCACCTGCCCCTTGACTATTGGCATGTCTTGCAGCAAGCAGAAGGCCCCACGTTGGGCGGTAACAAGATCAGATTTGCAGCCAGCAGGTCTAACCCATGAAAAGCTATGGATATGGTTATAGAGCAGGCAGGCCTAGGTAAAAAATAATTTCACCATAAAGGGCATTGCACAATATACACTAGCTGTGTGGAATCTGTGGCAAGCCTAATAGGAGAACCACAACACAGAAAGACAATGCCCTCTAGACTGAAGAATTACATACATTTGGGAAAACAAGTCCTGAGATGCTTTGGGGCCCTGTTAGAGATGGAACGTTTGACCATGGGACACCATGTTAATGCTCACCAGAGAGCATCCACCATGGAATAGGTGCTAAACAATAAAGTAGACAAATGACTCAGCCAGTTGACATCAGCCAGCCTCTATCATCAGACATCCCGGTTTCAGCCCCGAGAACAATTTAGCAGAGTGGCCATAGCAGCAGAGACTGAGGCTCTGCATGGGCCCAAATGCATGTGCTCTTGTTTAACAAAGCTGACCTAACCACTCCTTAAACTGAATGTCAAAAGTTTCAAATCTCCTAGCAATAGAATCAAACACTGTGTCCCTGATATGGCACCACTGTTTGTGTAGAAAAATTGGACAGTCGGGGCCAGTTTCCCAACTTGGATCTCTTTCATTTGGCTACTTACCCTGACAGGAATAGTCACATATACTGGGAATCATTTTATCTTTCTTATCTGCATAAGTCACATATGCAGATAACAAAGAAAAGGTCACATTCCATTAACCTGGAATTTTAGCAATGTAAACAGTTGACAAGGCTGAGAGATAAAAAATTGATTGATGTTAAAATCAAGATACTTTAGTGACGTCAGCCTCATGACAGAGTGAGCTTTCCCAGAAACTCTTCCCCCGATAAGATACAACAAAAGGAACAGTCACAGACCAACAGCGGAATCCTAGACAGTGAAAAGCAAGATTGGAAAGATCCACATTGCCGCACATCTGAGAGTGACACGTGCTTGGCCCCCGGAGGAAGTGAGGAGAGGTAAGGAGAACTCCTTTTCCTCCCCATCAGATCAGTGATCCTGGTCTGTGCGGCTCCGAGAGAGGGGGGTGAGGCAGCCCTTTGCAGGAAAACCGTAGCTCTTCGGGCTCTCTCAGCCAGTGGGAAACTCCCACACAGAGGACTCAGAACTGCTACAGGGTACCATCAACATCTGAGCACCCCAGAGAGCGGAAAACGAGGGGTGAACGAGAAGCTCCCCATGGCAGGGACCCAGCGGGCAAAAGAGAGAGTCCCCCCCTCCCTGCAAACCGGATTCTTCAGCTCGGCCGACTAGACCAGATCAAACAACCCGTGGATCCCAGAGAACAGCTGGGGCAGAGCAGAGGGGGCTCAGATTACACAGCCCTTTACCCCCATAAAGTGGCAGTGGGTGGAAATTACAACCAGAGATTTCCAGGATGAGGAAAAACAAAGCCAACACAGTAACCACAATGCAAAGATACATGAAATCACCAGACCAGAAGGAAAATGACAAGCACCCAGAAACCAACCCTGAAGACACAGAAATCCATAACCTAAAAGACAGAGATTTCCAAATATCTATCATAAAAACTCTCAAGGAAATACGAGACAACACAGACAAACAATTCAATGAGATTAGGAGTTTCTTCACAAAAGAGATTGAAATCATAAAGAAAAACCAATCAGTGCTGATGGAGATGAAGAACACAATGGAGGAGATAAAGGAGAATATGGAATCTTTAAAGAACAGAGCTGACAGTATGGAGGAAAGAATTAGCATTTTAGAGGATAGGAATACACATATGCTCCAGATGGAAAAGGAGAGAGAACTAAGACTAAAAAGAAATGAAGAAAGTCTCTGAGAAATATCTGACTCTATTAGGAAGTGTAACATAAGAATTATAGGTATTCCTGAGGGAGAAGAGAGGGAAAGAGGAACAGAGAGCCTATTCAAGGAAATAATAGCTAAGAATTTCCCAAATCTGTGGAAGGAGTAGGAAATACCAATAAGCGATACCAAGAGGTCACCTAAATATGTCAACAAGCAAAGTCCCGCTCCACGACAGCTAGTGGTAAGGCTAGCCAGAGTCAATGACAAAGAAACGATATTAAGGGCAGCTAGACAAAAACAAAAAATAACATACAAAGGAACTCCCATCAGGCTTACGTGGATTTCTCAACAGAAACTTTACAGGCTAGGAGAGACTGGAATGATATATTCAAAATACTGAAAGACAAAAACTTTCAGCCAAGAATACTCTATCCAGCAAAAATATCCTTCAAATATGATGGAGAAATGGTAACTCTCCCAGATAAACAAAAGCTAAGGGAGTTCATGGCCATGAGAACCCCACTACAAGAAATATTCAAGAAGGCCCTCAGGCCTCAAAAAAAGAAAGAAAGGGAATACAAAGCTTAGAGCAAGGAGAAAAATAGGTAGATAAACTCAGAAAAATAGTAGATCTTTACCGGAATAGGTTAGCAACCACATAAATACCAAAATCAAAGATCAAAGGAAGGAATTCACCAAAAATAAATTTAACCTCATCACTGTAAACATACACCCACAACACAAGATAGAATAAGTTATAACAAGAACGACTTAGAAGGGGAAGAGGAAAGTGATTGAATTGACTTAGTATAAGGAAATAGAAGGCCATCAGATAATGGACTATCACATACACAAGATTTTTTACACAAACCTCAAGGTAACCACTAGACAAATAATCAAAACAAAATCACATATAATAAACAAAGAGAAAACTAGAAGAGTCATAAGACAGAACAACCAAACTGAATTGGCAGTCCAAAACAAATGGGACAAGAAACAAAGGAAACGCAAAAGAACCAGAAATTAAGTGACAAAACAGCAACACTAAGCCCTCATGTATCAATAATTACCCTAAATGTAAATGGATTGAACTCTCCAATCAGAAGATACAGAGTGGCAGGATGGATTAAAAAGCAACACCCAACAATATGCTGCCTCCAGGAAACACATCTCAGCTCTAAAGACAAGCACAGGCTCAGAGTGAAACGATGGAAGAAAATACTCCAAGCTAATGGCAAACAAAAGAAAGCAGGTGTTGCCATACTCATATCAGACAAAGTAGACTTCAAGATAAAACAGGTTAGGAAAGACAAAGAAGGGAAATATATAAGGATAAAAGGGACACTCCACTGAGAAGACATATAACTTTTAAATATATATGCACCCAACATAGGAGCACCAATGTACATAAAGCAGCTATTAACAAACCTAAAAGGAGACATTAACAACAACACAATAATAGTAGGGGATCTTAATACCCCACTTACATCAATGGATAGATCATCCAGACAAAAAGTCAATAAAGAAATAGTAGACTTAAATGAAAAACTGGACAAGATGGACCTAGTAGACATACACAGAGCACTCCATCCAAAAACAGCTGACTACACATTTTTCTCAAGTGCATATGGAACATTCTCAAGGATAGACCATATGTTGGGAAACAAAGCAAGCCTCAATAAATTTAAGAAGATTGAAATCATAACAAGCATCTTTTCAGACCATAATGCTATGAAACTGGAAATGAATCATGAAAAAAAACTGGGAAAGTGACAAAATGTGGAGATTAAACAACATGCTACTGAACAACCAATAGATCATTGATGAAATTAAAGGAGAAATCAAAAACTATCTGGAAACAAACAAAAATTAAAATATGCCATACCAAAACATATGGGATGCAACAAAAGTGGTCCTGAGAGGGAAACTCATAGTGATACAAGCCCACCATAACAAACAAGAAAAAGCCCAAATAAGCAACCTCAAATTACACCTAACAGAACTAGACAAAGGAGAACAAACAAAGCCCAAAGCTAGCAGAAAGAGAGAGATAATACAAATCAGAGCAGAAATAAATGAAATTGAGACCAAAAAAAAAAGTAGAAAGGATTAATGAAACAAAGAGTTGGTTCTTTGAGAAGATAAACAAAATTGACAAACCCTTAGCCAGGCTTCCTAAGAAAAAAAGAGAAAAGGCTCAAGTAAATAAAATTAGAAATGAAAGAGGAGAAATTACAATGGATACCATGGAAATACAGAGGATTATAAGAGAATACTATGAGAAATTATATGCCAACAAATTGGACAATCTAGAAGAAATGGATAAATTCTTAGACACATACAACCTCCCAAAACTGAACCAAGAAGAGATGGAGAATCTGAATAGACCAATCACAAGAAAAGAGATTGAAATATCAATCAAAAACCTCCCAAAAAATAAAAGTCCAGGGCCGTATGCCTTCTCCAGTGAATTTTACCAAGCATTCAAAGATTTAAATCTCATCCTTCTCAAACTATTCCAAAAAATAGAGGAAGATGGAACACTTCCTAAATCATTCTACGAGGCCAACATCACCCTGATACCAAAGCCAGACAAAGACAATACAAAGAAAGAAAATTACAGGCCAATATCGCTGATGAACATAGATGCAAAAATCCTCAACAAAATATTGGCAAACCAAATACAGCAACACATTAAAAAGATCATACACTATGATCAAGTGGGATTTATACCAGGGACGCAGGGATGGTTCAACATCTGCAAATCAATCAATGTTATACATCACATCAACAAAACACAGAATAAAAACCACTTGGTCATCTCAATTCACTCAGAGAAGACATTTGACAAGATACAACATCCATTTATGATAAAAACTCTCAACAAAAGGGGAATAGAAGGAAAGTACCTCAACATAATAAAGGCTATTTATGACAAACCCACAGCCAACATCATACTCAACGGGGAAAGACTGAAAGCCATTCCTCTGAGAACAGGAACAAGGCAGGGCTGCCCACTCTAACCACTCCTGTTCAACATAGTACTGAAGGTTTTGGCTAGAGCAATTAGGCAAGAAAAAGGAATCAAAGGAATCCAAATAGGTAATGAAGAAGTGAAACTCACACTATTTGCAGATGACATGATTGTATATATAGAAAACCCTAAAGAATCCATTGGAAAACCATTAGAAATAATCAACAACTACAACAAAGTTGCAGGGTACAAAATCAATCTACGAAAATCAGTTGGATTTCTGTATGCTAATAATGAACTAACAAAAAAAGAGCTCAAAAAGATAATACCACTTACAATTGCATCAAAAAGAATAAAATACTTAGGAATAAATCTTACCAAGGAGGTGAATGACCTATACAATGAGAACTACAAGACATTATTGAAAGAAATTGATGATGACATAAAGAAATGGAAAGATATCCCTTGCACATGGATTGGAAGAATAAACATAGCTAAAATGTCTATATTACCTAAAGCAATCTACAGATTCAATGCAATCCCAATCAGAATCCCAATGACATTCTTCACAGAAATAGAAAGAAGAGTACTAAAATTTATATGGGGCAACAAAAGACCCCAAATAGCTAAAGCAATCCTAAGAAAAAAGAACAAAGCAGGAGGCATTACAATCCCTGACTTCAAAACATACTACAAAGCAATAATAATCAAAACAGCATGGTACTGGTACAAAAACAGAGACACTGATCAATGGAACAGAATTGAAAGTCCAGAAATAAAACCACACATATATGGACAGCCAATTTTCGACAAAGGAGCTAAGAACATGTGATGGAGAAAGGAAAGTCTCTTCAATAAATGGTGTTGGGAAAACTGGACAGCCACATGCAAAAGAATGAAAGTGGCCCATCTGCTATCGCCATTCACAAAAATTAACTCAAAATGGATCAAAGACCTGAAGGTGAGACCTGAAACTATAAAACTCATAGAAGAAAATATAGGCAACACACTATTTGACATTGGTCATAAAGGAATCTCTTCAGATGACATGTCTACCCAGACTAGGGAAACTAAAGAAAAAATAAACAAGTGGGACTTTATCAGATCAAAGAGCTTCTACAAGACAAACGAAACAAGAATCAAGATGAACAGACACCCCACCAGCTGGGAGAGAATATTTGCAAAACATGCATCTGACAAGGGGTTGATCTCCATAATATATAAAGAACTCACACAACTGAACAACAAAAAAACAAACAACCTGATCAAAAAATGGGCAGAGGAAATGAACAGACACTTCTCCAAAGAAGATATACAGATGGCCAATAGGCACATTGAAAGATGTTCAACATAATTAATCATCAGGGAAATGCAAATCAAAACAACACTAAGATATCACCTCACGACCATTAGAATGGCTATAATCACCAAGACAAAAAACAACAAATGATGGAAAGGATGTGGAGAAACAGGAACCCTCAGACGCAGCTGGTGGGAATGCAAACTGGTGCAGCATCTATGGAAAATGGTATGGAGATTGCTCAAAGATTTAAAAATAGAGATGCCCTATGATCAGGCCATCCCACTATTGGGAATCTATCCAATGAACCTGAAGTCAACAATCCAAAGAGGCTTATGCACTCCTATGTTCATTGCAGCATTATTCACCATAGCTGAGAAGAGGAAGTAACCTAAGTGTCCCTCAACTGACGATTGGATCAAGAAAATGTGGTATATATATACAATGGAATACTACTCAGCCATAAAAAAAGAAAAAAATGTCCCATTTGCAACAATATGGATGGGCCTGGAGGGTATTATGTTAAGTGAAGTAAGCCAGAAGGAGAAAGACAAACACTGCATGATTGCACTCATATATGGAATATAAACCAACACATGGACAGAGAAAAACTGTATTATGGTTACCAAGGGCAATGGGGGTGGTGGGTGGGCACAAGGGGTGAAGGGAGTCATATATATGATGAAGGACAAACAAAAATGTACAACCCAAAATTTCATTATGTTAAAAACTATTAAAACATCAATAAAAATAATCAAGATACTTTAAGGCCATATGTGAAAATTGATTTTAGTGTGTCAAAACAAAGTCCTCTCTGAGTAGCATAATTTTCCATAGAAAATACTGTGGGGTATTTGAATTTCCCCATTATGCAGATCCAATTCCCTGCATCTAGTATCCTCAAAATCTACTTTCTTTTTCCTCATGCCATGGTATTCCCAGTTTCCGATGAAGATCCTGTTCCTTGCAATGTAATCTGGAAAATGACTATATTCAGAAAGCTGGAGTGATCTTAGATAGGGTTCACCTCGTCAGTTTCCTGTCTCTTAGTTACATATTTTGTGATGCCTATTGTTCAATATCTGAAAATAGTTCTTATATATAATTTGTCCACTTTTCTAGTTGTTTACGGTAGAGGGCTAGTCTGGCCACAGTTACACTATTAGGGCCAGAAATGGAAGTTAATACCTAATTCTTAAGAAGTCCAAATATCTTGGAATTCTCTTGAGTAGACAAATTAAAGCAGAAACGGAGGAGGTTTTGTAACAAGAAGAGAATCTTCTTAACATAGATGTTTAGTGACTTATTGAATGTATATCTTAGAAAAAGTACACCGTCTTATTTTTACAGACTTACTAAAATTAAGAGAACAAAATGAGCACACTTTCCTTTTTTAACAAAGAACAAAACGATTAACACTCAGGTCTGGAAGCATGCAATAACGTTGAGAGACTATTATTGGTGATAGATGAATTCATTGACTGTGGGTCAAATGTCTTTAGCTCTTCTGTGGTTCATAACAAATATTATTAAGAAGAAAGCTTCATTGATGGGATTTTTAAAAATAATACAGTGGCATTATTTTAAAATCTTAAGGGAAATGGCCATAGAAAGATTTTATTTTCTTCTCCTTCATTACATAAAAGTTTTGGAGGGTACAAACTGAGATATAAATGTGAAAGAAGAAAATGATGATTTTTTTCTGGGATGATTTTAGCACCGTTCCTGGTAGATGCGGCAATCCTATATTGTAAAAGGAAAATAAACATATTTCTAAGCACGAAAATAGCATAAGGAAAAGAACAAAATTAGAAAAATAAAATAAATGGTTTGAAATGCTTCATTTGATTTTTTGAGTAATGATTGTTTCATATTTTTAACCCCAGTTTTAGAGCACAGTGCTATGGTGTGTTAGATGGGGGCTAGAAGTAGGAATCAGGGTCATGGTCCTCTAGAGCTCTTCAGAGTATCTGACTAAGAGAAAGAATTCAAAACCACAGTATCATGCAGTGGTGTGTGTGTGTGTGTATGTGTGTGTGTGTGTGGTTGAAAAAATCTAAGTAGGGTGCTTTATTTTCTTCTAGATTTTATGCCTATTTTGTTGTCTTTTTGTGAATGAAAAATCTTATGTCAGATATCTTCAAGTTTAAGTACATTTTTTCATTAAATATGCTAGTTCTTTTATATTTTTTTAATGAAGTAAATAATTTTACATACATTTCGCTTTTAAAACTATTTTTTAAAGCATGGAATTGGAATTTTGCCAAATGCCTCATTACCCTAGAAAGGCAAGAAATGTTAAAAGATGACTGATTAAGAAATAACCTAATGACAAATTGATATTTAGAAGATATTCTTAAGGATAATCATTGGAAAGATCTTTAATGATCTTAATTGCAAAGAAAGTATTAAGAAACAGTGCTCTATCTTCTGGATTTTAATATAACTTATGTTTGAATGAAATAATTTTTACTAATAATTTTAATTAGGAAATATATTGAACTTATATGTTTCAGTTTAAGATGCTATTTTTCTCTAAAATTATCCCACATTTTTTAGATGAACACATGAAAATTCTGTTGTAAACTTTCCTGACAGTTATATATCATTAGAATTTTATTTTGAAATAAACTTAGGCTGGTAGAAGAAGACTATTTTGTCAATATAGATCTTAGATTATGAACTTCTTGGTCAATGACACATTTACATTTTTCTCATTATAGAACTTTGTGATCATAAAATCATTTTAGTGAGGAATGGTTAAATCAGAGTGAGAAGGTTTCTGGTTTTCCCCAATGCTGAGAGTCTACAGTTATAATTTTCTATTTTATTATAGACTACAAATATATGTTACCTTAAATTAAAATGTAGTGAAAAATATATTATCAATATCACTCTGCTGAAACACTCAATGTTTATGTACTAAAGAGAGAAGAAAGAAAGGTGTTTGAGAAAATATATAAAGAATAAAAAAAATTACCTAAGTTTTGTCTGTGTGGAATAATAGCTTCATATTCAACTGTCTTTCAAAAACACTTTCAATAATACAGCATTTCTTAAAGGAAGTTAGATATTTTCATTGTTTCAATATGGGAAGATATAAGTACATATGTATTTGGAACGAATAAATACTCAAAGAGTTTAAGCTCATTAGATGAACCACATTAGAGAACATGCGTAATTAAAGATTATGTGTAGAGGGAGAACATTGAAGTAAAGCATCATTAAAGCCATTAGAAGAAATTAAGTTGTGAAACAAATGACTTACCCAAATAACTTAATTTCGTTGTGAAAAGCAGATATGTACCATAATAAAATTTAAAATCTAATATAAATTTTCTTAGGAAGTGATTTATTCTTGAAACACAAGATTGTGACCATTTCCTTTGAAGAGGTTTGCCTGCATAAGGAGTGATTCTAAGAATGCATCTAGCACCATGAATCTCCCCAAAGCTAATGAAAGCTGGATTCTAAGAATCAAATCTAGAATTTCCTCTTTCAAAGAGTGATGAAATTATAGGAAATGAACCAAAGTTAATTAAAATATTACAAGCATTTGCCAAGAAATAGTGTTAAATAATTACAGTACTTATACTTCAATAATCAAGACAAATTCAGCCTTGAAATCCTTTCATTTATTTATTTTTAGTCATTTTTTAATGCCCCAAGTGTCAACCTCACACCTCCCTCCACTCTGCAACCAGATTGTTGTACATGCTCCTGAGGGCAAAGGTGAGCTTGACTCCTTGTAGACAAAGATTGTGCACAGAAAACAGGCCAGGGCCTATGGGAGAGGAAGAAAGCACAAACTTGAGCTGTGGTGACACCCTTGGGAAAACAAAGGAGAGATTTCAAGCACCTTGTCTAGTGAGTTGTAAGATCAAGAGAAGAAATATAAACCTAATATATCTGCCACAATGTAGCCATAAAAAGATGAGATACTTCTTAGGTAATCAGGACCAATGAAAAGTATCCCCCACTTGTAGGCAACTGTAAAGATTGGGGTAGGAGATTGACACTTCAAACATGAAAATAGCAATGCTAAACTCCAAGAAACGTGAAAACTCAGGGAAATGTGACATCACTGTAAGACAACAATATCCTCCAGTAACCAACCCAAAGACTAAGAATTCTGTGATTTACCCCAAGGAATTCAAAATGGCTATTTTGAGGAAACTTGGTGAGCTACAAGAAAACAGAGAAAGATAATTCAATGAAATTAAGCAAACAATACATGAATAAAATGATAAATTTAACAAAGAGATAGAAATCATAAAAATGAACCAAACAGAAGTTCTGGCACTGAACACTTCAGTGAATGAACTGAAATATGTAGTTGAGAGAATCAGTAGCAGAATAGACCAAACACAAGATAGAATCAGTGAGGTAGAGGATAGAAATTTTGAAATAATCCTTCAGAAGAAAACAAAGCAAAGGGATGAAAAAGAATGAAGAATGTCTATGAGACAACATCAAAAAAAAAACCCTCAATATCTGAATCATTGGAGTTCCAGAAAGAGAAGAGAGGGAGAAGGAGGTATAAAGTTTATTTAAAGAAATCATAGCTAAGACCATCCCAAACCTGGGGAGAGATTTGGATATCCCAGTTAACAAAGCTAATAGATCGCCCCCTACTGAAATTCAAAACAATCTTCTCCAAGACATATTATAATGAAACCATCAAATATCAAAGACAAGGAGAGAATCCTAAAAGCAGCAAAGGAAAAGAAGATTGTAACCTACAAAGGAACCCCTATTAAGCTCTCAGCAGATTTATTAGCAAAGATGTTACAGGCCAAGAGTGAATGGAAAGATACTTCAGAGTGGTGAAAGAGAAAAATTGCCAGCCAAGAATACTCTCTCTGGTAAAATTATCCTTCAAAAATGAAAGAGAAATAGTTTCCTAGACAAATAAATCTACGGGAGTTTATTACCCCATACTTACACTACAAGAAATGCCAAAAGGATTTCTTTAGCTGAAATGAAAAGACACTAATCAGTAACATGGAACATATGAAAATATACAACACACTGCCTAACGTAAATATACTGTTAGATTCAGAAAACTCTAATTCTGTAATATGATGGCATGTTAACTATTTAACTGTAGTAAAAAAAAGGTTAAGATAAAGGGAACTAAAAATAAATACAGTTCCTGTAATTTGTTAACAAATAGATGATATAAAATGAGGTAAATTGTGACATCAGAAACATAAATGGGATTTAAAAGCATAGAGCTTTTGTATGCAATCAAAGTTGCTATCAGTTTAAATGAACTGTTTTATCTATAAGATGTTTTATGTAAGCCTCCTGGTAACAACAGAGCAGAAAGCTATAGTAGAGTAACAGAAGATAAAGAGGAGAGAATCAGAGCACATCATCATGGAATATAACCAATTCACAAAGATAGGCAGAAAGAGAGGAAAAAAGAAACAATGAAACTATAAAACAGCCAGAAAGCAATTAATAAGATGGCATTACTAAATCTTTGCATATCCATATTTTCTCTAAATGGAAATTGATTGAATTCTCCAATCAAAAGACACAGAGAGGGTGGCCGGATTGAAAAAACAAAACCAAAAACAGGACCCAACTATACACTGTCCACAAGAGATCCACTTCAACTTTAAGGACACATATGGGCTCAAAGTAAAGGGATAGAAAAGATATTCCATGCAAGTGGAAACCAAAAGAGAGCAGGGGTAGCTATACTTATATCAGACAAAAGAGACTTTAAGCCAAAAATTTTAACAAGAGACAAAGAAGGTCATTATATACTGATAAAAGGGTCAGTAAAACAAGAAGATATAACAGTTGTAAATATATACACATCCAACATTAGAGTACCTAAATATATTAAGTAAATATCAACAGATTTGAGAGAAGAAATGGACAGTACAATAATAGCAAAGGACTTCAATAACCTACTTTCTGTAATGGATAGATCATTCAGATTGAAAATCAACAAGAAAATGTTGGACTTGAGCTATGTTTTAGATCAAATGGACCTAATAGACATATATAGATCTATCCACACGACAGCAGCAGAATACACATTCTTAAGTGCACATGAACATTCCAAAGATAGATCATATGATAGGTCACAAAAACAAGTCTTAGCAAACATAAGAAGACTGAAATAGTTCCAAGCATCTTTTCAGACCACAATAGTATGGAATTAGAAATCAATAACAACGACTTCAAAGTTCCTTTTGTCATGGATGCTGATATAGTAACAGATTCTAAGGATTACGCCTTGGATATCTTTGACAGCCATTATTCTGCTCATAACAATTGGTCCTCTGGGGCCCAAAGGTTCCTGTCCATCTTACACGCAAAATACATTCGCTACATCCTAAGGTCCACCAAAGTCTCAACCCATTGCAACATCAGCTCAAAGTCCAAAATCTCATCAGCTCAAAAGCCCCAAATCTAATCATCCATATCATCTAAATCGGATCTGGGAGAGGCTCTGGATATGTTCCTTTGTGTAGCACAAATCCTCTTCTGTGAAACTAAAGAATAATTTGTCTTTTCTCAAAATATAATGGTGATATTTCTAAGATAACAGCTATAGACATTTTGGTTCAAAAGAGGAGAAAATGAAAAAAAATAAAGAGTTGTTGGTTCAAGCCATTGTGAAATGCACCTGAGAAAATGCCACTAGATTTCCAGACCTGGGGATGGTTGTTTGTACTTCATGTCTGAGCCTTCTGGCTTTGTGACTCTCTCTTCTCAGCCATCATTCCTTTTTCACAGACGATAGCATGTATTTGCAGCCAGTAGTTTCATTAGCTCATTTTCTGCATGTAGAAATCTGGAGATAAGACAGCTTTCTTTCATTTTGTACTCTCTTTTGGTCCAAGCTAAAAGTGTTTCTGCTGGTATAGAATTCTCAATAACTTTCTGAGTCTCCTGTGTATGTTACGGAGATTCACTCTCTTACATGAGAGGCTCATTAACAGATCTTTCTTAGATAATCCTCTCTCTCTTTTTTCTCTTACTGAAATGACTGAGGGATAACTTTCTAGATCTTCTCTGGTTCTACTGAGTGATACCCTCAATAATTTCAAACCGTCTTTTGTGTGACTTAATAGCTTAACCTTCTGATTTTTCTGAACTGTTAGCAAAAGGTTCTATAGCCACAACCTTAGCTTTTATTATAGACCATATTTTCCTCAGAGTGAATCTCTTAATATTAGCTTCTTTTGCCTTCTAGACAAACTGTGAATTTCACAAATCATCAAGCTCATGTTCCTTGTTGTTTAACAGTTCTTCCATCAATTTATCTCTCTTCTCTCACTTTTTACTTTAAGTAGCAGAAGAAACACCAGCTGTTACCTGGGAAATCTCCTCAGCTAAACATGTAAATTCATTCCTTACAAATCCTGCTTTC
This sequence comes from Ceratotherium simum simum, assembly GCF_057802395.1. NCBI lineage: Eukaryota > Metazoa > Chordata > Mammalia > Perissodactyla > Rhinocerotidae > Ceratotherium > Ceratotherium simum. The sequence goes on along the minus strand of NC_141907.1, from coordinate 56,016,038 downwards.
CATGTCATCATGGGACACAATTTCTCAAAGCTTTCTAACACTATAGAACAAGGAATCTCTTTCCTCCAGTTTCCAGTAACATATTTTTTTTTTTAAAGATTCTATTTATTTATTTTTTCCCCCCAAAGCCCCAGTAGATAGTTGTATGTCATAGCTGCACATCCTTCTAGTTGATGTATGTGGGACACAGCCTCAGCATGGCCAGAGAAGCAGTCCGTCTGTGCGCGCCCAGGATCCGAACCTGGGCCGCCAGCAGCAGAGCACGCCCACTTAACCGCTAAGCCACGGGGCCGGCCCTCCAGTAACATATTTTTCATTTCCCTTGAGCCTTCTCTGATGGCAACTTTAATGCCCATATTTCTGCTAACAGTCTATTTTTATGATTTAGGTATTCTATAAGGAAATTTAGGTTTCTCTACCACCATCCTTGTTACAACTTTTTTTTGGAGGAAATAAGGAACGATTTGCTTATATTTTATTATCTATCAATATTTTGCAGAATATTTATATCTTTCTATGTTATATAGTCAGTATTATATTGTCACTGACTTGGGGGTAAGAAATAACCTTTATTCTTCTTAGAGATGCAGTATAACATATTTTTTTATATAGTAGGAGGGAAACACTGTTCCCTAGAATATTGTAAACAGAAATCATTTACCTGAGTTTGATGTATTTTTGCCACTAGATGCCCTAGTCACTCACTTTCTGTAGTTTTGATGTAGAAAGAAAAATGCCCATAGAAATGTTAGAAATTATGGTATTATCATTGATATATCCACAAGAACGAGAATCTCATATTATAGTCAATTGACCATTGGTAGCTAAAATGTGAAATTTATCAGGATATCCTTTTAGGTAATCTAATCCAACGTTATAATATGGAAAAGATTGAATAGACCATGAATCCAACTAAAGTCTTAATCTGCAACCGTAACAATGAAATAAAATTCCAAGGAATCCTAGATTACTGGAACATTTTTTTCTTAATGGTAAGTTGCTCTGTACTATGTGCCGCATCAGTTCTCAAATACCACTGTGATAAAAGTAGTACAAGATGCTTGGAAGGAGTTCAGATCAGGCATGAACCTGGCCTGTAGGTCAAAAGCATTGGGAGATCTGATGCTATAATTTTAGAAAAACAATGTGATTTTAGTGTAAATGATCTTATTTATCTTTTTCTAGGATAAACTTGATTCTGTCCACTCTTTTCCAGAATTTATACTTGTCCACTCCTACCTCTTCTGAGAAAGTTGGAGTTGTTCGTCTGATTATTCAGAAGCAATTAGATTAAGTCACATTCTGAATGGGCATTGAAGAGACACTACATTTAGGAATCTATGTCCCGACATTTGTGTTGCTATTTCCCATTTGAAACTAGAAAAAGAACTACCAATTTTGGACTGGCTTTTGGTCTCTCTCTTTTACTCCACAGTCAGAGTATAAGTGGATTCATGGTGGCCCATGCCATCTCTCTCAGGAAACACTTTCAGTATGCTATTCCCAAGTTGTACACTGCAGTCAGTTCGGAAAAAGAGGGAGTGAGAGGAGGAACGGGAGTTGGAGATCATTTTATACCTGGAGTCAGGGCTTGTCAACTCAACATTTTACCCATTCTACACTGGGTAACAAGTGGTTGGAATGATACCATGACCCGTCTGAAGCTGCTTGCAGTTTCCACACTTTATTTAGAAAATCCATTGGAATGAAGCCTGGTTGATAAATAAATCTAGAAATTCTTTTGTTCCTGGCCATAAAACCCAAATCTCATCCTTCATTTATATTCATATAACTTTCTGAAAGCAATGCAAAACAAGATTTGCAGAATCTAAGCAAATGTATAAAATAATGAAAAATGGAAACAGGAAGATATTAGGATGTACATGTATTTTGAAATTGTACATCCTTTTGTTGAAAGTAACTTATAAATATGATGAAGACATTAAAGTTTATCTGACCATCTGTGGGATCTTGGCAAGGGCCACTGCGAACATGTTCATGTTTTCTTCTGTGAGATGTTTGATCATCAATCCCAGTGAAAACACCACAATACCATGTCCCCCAAAGCTCTGGATAAATTCTTCCATTTCCTGTAAAGAAAAACTTTTATCATCCATGAAAGAAATGCATGATAGGGATTTTTTTAAATAAATGGTTGCATATACTTAAGAGATAAATTGTTAATACATTGCTGCCTTCTAATATGCCAAACCAATAAATACCTTCAGTTGAAATAGTTGATATAAAATCTATACTGCTTATACTATAAACAAGGCTAGTAGACATGATATGTTAATGAAGCATATTCACCAAGAATTGATAAAATGCGTTTTTGTTCCTTCAAAGCAAGAACAAGAGATTGTCTGTAATCTGACCAGCAGGATGACATGTATGCCCTTCCATGTCTGATAAAATTATTATTACACTGATGTATTTTTCTTCTGGGTAGGCTTTCAGGATTACCTTTTAGTGAGTAGTTCTTATACATCTCTCCAAATAATGACAACCCGAGAATTTACATCTCTTTGCTTTGTTTTAAGAAGAGAAAAAGTAGCTTTGTTAAATCATTCTGATGCATATAAATAAGAACCTTATTCACAATGCTCTTCCTGATGTTTCAAATTTCTGCTTTGCTGGTACATTAAACACCCAGAATTTCTGTCCATGTTAAGAGTTCAATTCACTATTTTCCTATGATAATACATTAATTGGCCTAGGGAGATGTAAGATTTTGAAAATGATTTTTATGCAAGTGGAAGAGTTAAAAATGGACATGCTAGGTGCTGGCCCCATAGCCTAGTCGTTTAATTTAGCAAGTTCTGCTTTGGTGGCCTGGGTTCAGTTCCCAGTTGCAGACCTACACCACCCATCAGTGGCCAGGCAGTGACGATGACCCACATGCAAAAAATAGAGGAAGACTGGCACAGATGTTATCTCAGGGCGAATCTTCCTCAAGTAAAAAATGGAAGATTGGCAACGGATGTTAGCTCAGGATGAATTTTCCTCAGCAAAAGAAAAAATAAATGAGCATGCTATTTAATAACTGCTTCACATTTGCTTAACATTTTTAACAGCTCAGCAGTTTGTTTTATTCAGATAACTAATAAGATAATTTGACCATATATCTTATGGCTGACATAATTATTTCATGAAACCTGAACACTATGCTTTTGAATGACTGCCAAATTTTATCCATACATCATCAGGATGCTGGATTTTACTCCTTTGGTAAGAATCATCTAGCCAACTTTATCTCTGAAATAATATGAGTTTATATGACCAAGGTAAAGAAAACCTTCACTTTATTTTTCATTTAGGATTGACTTTTTTAGACAATTTAATATTTAAATAGACATTTCCTCAACAAAGACTATAAATGTTATATGTTTCCAGGATTGGTATGTGAGATTGTATATTTTAAAGATTAAAGTACTATGATGGGTTTTATAAAAGTAAACATGGTAATAATTTCTTAATGCATGCATTTTCCTTTTTATATCATCTTTGTTGAGTCATAATTTACAAAAAATAAAGTGCACTCATTTTATGTGCACGGTTAAATGACTATTGACAAACACATTCATTGATGTTATCACCACCAGAGATGTTTTCAGTATCTTAGTCTCCGGTAGTCAACTTTGAATGTATGTTAGGGAGTGTGAGGAATAGTTAAATCTGGACCAAAGGCACTCATCATTTTCCCAGAGACCTATGTATTTGAATTTATAAGCACAAACACAGCTAATGATCTTCCTTTTTTTCATTTTACTATATTTTCTTGTTCATATTGCCTTGACATTCCCTATTCTCACAAGGAGATATTTGTGGTTCAGGACAGGATTCGGGGCTTGTTGTATCCACTAGCCATGATTAGGTCCTATTATCATTAAACAGAGCCTTAGTCACATGATTACTTATGGTAGCGCCTTTAACTATAGATACATACTTTACGTAAAGGACATAACGCTATATAGTATTTTAATGTCTTCTTCAGTATTTGCTTCTTTTCTGTAGTTTGATTTCAAATGTAACTAAAAATTTAACTATTAAATATCTAGCTATTTCTGGACATGGGATCAGAGTTTAGGGGAATCATCAAGGGATATTGCACAATTTTGGGGCTTGCAACTGGGAGAGCTGATATCAACCTAAATCTAAAGTCAAGAAAACAGGGTGGTAATAAGAGCCCAATTCTTAGTGGTTCTGTCCTTATTGGGTGCTGTGGCATCCCGTTGTTAGGTACGATTGGGCATGGTAGTATTAAGAGACATCCCAGTGAATCTCCTGGATTCCCAAAATAGTGCTCTCTGTTCACTGCTTAGCAAGATCCTAAATTCCTTTCTCTGTCTGTTGGCTCAGGCAGAGGACAGAGTCCAGTTTCAGCTTCTAAAATCACAGACCTGTTTCCTTATGAATACATTCCTTCTTCAGGCAATAGGACCTTCAAACCCACTGGGTCCTGATGTCATGGAGACCGGAACCAAAAATTGCTGAAGGATTTATTTTTTGTAATAGTGTTAGGGGCTACTTCCACCTCTTGCTCCCAGACTTATATTCTGGCTGTGAAGGGAATTGCATCCTGCACTGACCCCTAGAGTAAGGTCTTCCTTCCTGTATGACAGGCCTCCAGAAGCAGCCATTTTTACACTTTTTTTTTTCCTTTTTGGTGAAGAAGTTTGGCCCCAAACTAGAAACTCTTGCCAATCTTTCTCTTTTTGCGTGAGGAAGATTGTTGCTGAGCTAACACCTGTGCCAATCTTCCTCTATTTTGTATGTTGGATGTCACCACAGCATGGCTTGAGCTGTGTGTAGGTCCACGCCCGGGACCTGAAACCGTGAACCCTGGGCCACTGAAGTGGAGCATGCGAACTTAACCACTATGCCACTGGGCTGTCCCCTATCTTTTTATTTTCAATTGCTCAGTCTACCAATGTATCAAGTCAATTGTTTTAAATGATTGAACATCATTTAAGCATATTTCAAGATATTGCAAAGGATGATTCATTCTGTTTACTTGCCATCATTTATTTATAATTGCCTTATGTGGAATGTTGGTTAGAAGTGAACTTAATTTGTCCTTAAGCTTATTTACTGATTTATATTACCCCAAGTGAACCTGACTATCCTGATAAGTAAATGACCACCTCTCACTTGACAGTTAGGTATACGACAAGCATGAGTGCATTTAAGGATAATGATGAAATTGAAGAAGACACAAAGAAAAGGAAAGATATTCCATGCTCTTGGATTGGAAGAATTAACGTAGTTAAAATGTCCATACTTCCTCAAGCAATCTACAGATTCAATGCAATCACTATCAAAGTTCCAATAACATTTTTCACAGAAATAGAACACAGAATCCTAAAACTTACATGGAACAGCAAAAGACCCCATATAGCCAAAGGAATCCCGAGAAAAAAGTCAAAGCTGGAGATATCATAGCCCTTGATTTCAAAATATGCTACAAAGCTATAGTAACCAAAACAGCATTGTACTGGCACAAAAACAGACACACGGATCAATGGAACAGAATCAAGATCCCAGAAATAAACCCACACATCTATGGACCGCTAATTTTCGACAAGGGAACCAAGAACACACAATGGAGAAAGGAGAGTTTCTTCAACAAATGGTATTGGGAAAACTGGACAGCCACATGCAAAAGAATGAGAGTGGACTATTATCTCATAGGATACACAGAAATTAACTCAAAATCAATTAAAGACGAATGCAGGAGCTGAAACCAGTGTGAAGCTTCTAGAAGAAAACATAGGAAGTACGCTCTTCAACATCAGTCTTAGCAACGTATTTCCAGTGCCATGTCTTACCAGGCAAGGGAAACAATAGAAAAAATAAACAAATGGGATTACATCACACTAAAAACCTTCTGCACAGCAAACAAAACCATCAACAAAATGAAAGGACAACCTAACAATTGGGAGAAGGTATTTGCACTCTATGTATCTGATAAGGGGTTAATATTCAAAATATATAAAGAACTCATACATCTCAATAACAAAAAAACTCAACCCAATTAATAAATAGGCAAAGGATCTGAACAGACATTTCTCCGAAGAAGGTATACAGATGGCCAATAGGCACATGAAAAGATGTTCAACATCATTAACTTTCAGGGAAATGCAAATCAAAACTACAATGAGATAGCATTTCACTCCCCACAGAATGGCTATAATTAACATGACAGGAAACATGTTTTGGTGAGGATGTGGTGAGAAGGGAACTCTCATACACTGCTGGTGGCAGTGCCAACTGGCACAGCCACTACGGAAAACAGTATGGAGATTCCTCAAAAAATTAAGAATAGAACTACTATACGATCCAACTATTCCACTGCGTGGTATTTCTCCAAAGACATGGAAACATGTATGCGTAAAGATACATGCACCCCTATGTTCATTGCAGCACTATTCACAGTAACCAAGACTTGGAAGCAACCCAGGTGCTCATCAAGGGATGAGATAACGAAGATGTGGTATATATACACAATGGAATAATACTTAGCCATTAGAAACGATGAAATCCAGTCATTGTGACAGCGTGGATGCATCATGAGGGTATTATGCTAAGCGAAATAAGTCAGAGAGGGAAAGTCAAATACCATATGATCTCACTCATAAGTAGAAGATAAAAAGAACAACAAAAAATCACATAGAGATAGAGATTGGATTCCTGGTACCAGAGGGGAAGAGGGGAGGGAGGAGGGCAAAAGGGATGTTTAGGCACATGTGTGTGGTGATAGATTTAATTAGTCTTTGGGTGGTGAACATGATGCAATCTATACAGAAATCGAAATATAATGATATATACCTGAAATTTGTATAAAGTTATAAACTATCATTACCACAATAAAAAAAAGAATAATGATGCAACTTTAATGAGGTAACCTAATTAAAAAATTTTGAACCAAAGAATGTGAGATGTCAGAACATCTAGTGCCTAGCTAGTACAAAAGGCCAACCTGTCACACCATCACCAAGCTATTCTCATTGAGGAATCCATGCACTCAGCTCTCTGTGTCTCTCTAAGAAACATCAGTAAGCAGAGGACACCCATTCTCACTCGTGGCAGTGAGACCAATTCGGAGATTTGAGTCTTATACCCCAGACCCCTCTTTTTCGTTTATTTAGCAACTTTGCATTCTAAGGAAATAAGTTCTTAAACTGTAAATGCTTAGTATGTGGTTCATGTGGTTTCTTACATATACTGTTTTATGCTACATCTCAATTAATTGAGTTTTGCTACAATCTGAGTAAAACTAAAATAAAAAACTCAATGCAACACTAATATTAAGACCAGTTAGTCCACTTTCATGCTTCTTTTGTTGTAAAATGTGCTCCCTGTTCATAGGTGATGTGTGGTATACCATCACAAGGGAAAAGGCACTCATGAAATTGATGAACGGTGGTCCTAGAAGAAAATCTGAAAGTAGGGAAGGGCAAATATGTACTCTGAATATGTGTATCATCCTGTGAGGACCAAAAACTGCCTCTTCCAGTCTGAAAGGAGTCCAATGTAGGACTTTAATATTCACTACATGACTGGTCTCCTCAGGAAGTGATGCTCAACATTGGGGGCTCAATATTGGCCTTAGCTATTAAAGTATTAGACATATGCAATGGCAGAAGCTAGTTCAGTTCTAAAAAAAGGATGCACATGTTATATAGCCCAAGCTCCCATGGCCATTTTGTAATTGGGCCTATTTGCGAGAAGCAGGGAGGCTGGGGAAAGAAGTTGACTGAAATTCCCAAGATATGCTGTCATGTCCATCTAATCACCATTTGTTTTATAGTGAATGCCCTCTGATAAGGATTTACGTGGGTCACAAATATCATCATTCTTTGAATATTGTATATGGTATATATTGCCACATTAAATCCAGACACTTACTGTCTTTGTTGCTAAGGATGGGGGAGAAAAGCATTTTCCAGATTAATAGCTGAGTACCTGATGCCAGGGACCATGTTGATTTGCTTCAACAAAGATATGACATCTGAACTTTCACCTGTGATTGGCATCACTAAGTAATTAAGTTTGTGATCAACCTAGAGTCATTTCCACGTTCCGTCTAACTTTTCGTACTCCAAACAAGTGTGTTAAATGAGGTTGTGACAGGGATCATCACCTCTGTAGCTTCCAAGTCTTTGATGCCAGCATGAATGTCTGAAAACTTCTCAGAGTTATAGCAGTGTTTGTGATGTATTATCTTGATGGAACGAGAGGAGCGGGCAATGCCACTGGCCTCCACTGGCCTTTTGTGGAGATGTCTAGCTTGAGTAATTGAAAGGACTCACAGGACTCTGCAGAGAATACTCATGTAATGCTTTTCATAAGGAAAAATTAGAGCTTATAGAGTAACAGTAGGAGAAAGAGGATAAAGGTGAGCATCAAGGGTCAAAAAGACTTCCAGGCACAAATCCTCCGGGTCCATTCTTATTTTTACAGGGAAAACTTTGCCTTGGGATGTGAACAACCAAGATTTGTATGATGACTTTTGATTGATTGTACAAGGAAAAAATTACTAATTGGGCCTTTTGTTCTCCTCTAGTCCTTTAACCAAGCCAGCCCGACTCATGGGTTGCATCTGTTGCTGTAAGCCATCAATAAACAAAATGGCCTTGAAAGCTAATGGGAAAAGAAGGGGAAGGCTTTCAAACTTAAACACCAAATCATAGATCATTAGTCAGTCACTCATACTTATCTGGTCCCAGAGTTATTACTAGACTCTAGACCTCCATGAAGATAACCATGAGATTGTCACTATCCAGGTGAGGTGACCCAAATGGAGATTCTGTCAGGTACCAAGTGTATCTATAGTCGGGGATCAGACAAATAACATAAGATGATTCCATGATCCTACTGAATCCATTGTAAAAAGAAGTGCAGGCAAATCTTTACTTATCACTTGACTTTTATGAACTCTCACTCTTCCTTTTGTACCCTCGTGGTGTTTTGGGTCTCCAGAGATTAGCGTCAATTCAAAGTGATTATCAAATAACCTCTAAGATCTAGATATTTCTCTTTCTCCAGAAAGCAAAGCTCAATCATAAATAGACTCTGGGTAATTTAATCTATTAAAGAGATCTCATCTGGGCTTATATTGGAATCAACTTCTGATCAATGGTGAGACAAAATGTTGCATCACAAACCTGCTAAGCAATTAGAAGAGAGATGTCATAAGCAATGCTCAGAGGAAGAACTTGGCCATATGGATCACATTGAATTATATTTTCCAGTAAGAAGAAAAAAAAATGAATAACACCTCATAGCAATGTATTATATGGACTCAAGAATGAGAGACAGGTCCATGATCAAGTCCACATTCACAATCTTTCTGAGATGGGCAGGATTGGGTAGTGGGGCCATTGATCTATAATAAACTCTCACAGATAATGTATTCAACTTCCGTCATTGAGGTCTAAGAATAGCAACTACTTGATGACCAGCCTCTTCATCATCCGGTCTTATAAACATATAAAAGTAACATATGAATTCACTTTTCAAATTTTAGGATTCACTGGATGTATGGCATTGGGTTTTGTGAAGATCTGGAATGGAAATTTGCCACTAACTGCAAAGGGATGGTGCAGGAATAACACTAACAGAGGTGGTTGCTTCTACCTCTCACACAAGTAACATGATGCCAAAATGACACCTGGAAAATGAATTCTCCTTCAGTTCCTACTAGTTGTTGATGAAATAGCAGTTTTATATTAAGAAAGGAAGAAAGATCTAGTTTATTCCAAACTCTCCAGGAGTTTTAGGCCAACCCCCCCACTCCACCATTACTTGCAGATGAGATCTTATGTCTATGAGATCCTGGGAAAGAGACAGGAACTACAATGAGGCATGTTAATTAGCACAAAGGATCTACAGGGCAGTGGGATTGCTTTGCTTCATGGAACCATCATGATTTTATGATCTGACAGTTGCTTTAAGAGTGAAAGATAAGTGTCTGCATTTCACTGTGTCATATGGATTACGGGTATCATATATGAGGGGATTTCATCTGAATGGATGAAAGGACCATCCCTGGAGGAAATGATGGGTGGGAACTGAGAGTGAGGGATTAGGATCTCAGCCTCTTTGGCTAGGTTTAGATCCAGAATCCAGAACAATGGCAGTATTAAGTGGGATTTAGAAGCTAAGAACCTGGGGAGAAAATGAAAGTGAAAAGTAGAAGGTAGGTAGTGATTTCTCTCATTGTAAAAGGCAAGGAAGTTCAAAAATCAAAACGTACAACATTATGAATCACTTTTTATTCATAACATGTATAACATGACTTTTTGTTCACATATATATGCATGTGAAAATGTACAAAATATTTGCATCTACCTATTAGAATTTCAATTAAGTTATGATAGAGAAGAAACCTGAGTAGAGTTTCATAATATAGTCACACATGAATTGTAAATAGTTCAAAAATAATATATTTTAAAATGTTATTTTATCTGACTAGGAAAGCCAGAAGTCATTAAAGTCCTGAAACTTCTTCTTATTAACACTTAAACTGGAAAAAATATGATACATTACAAAGGTTTAGACTCTGTATACTAAAAATTATTACCTGAATTTTGATATATTTAATATAATGGTGAATTGATGATTTAAATAGGTAATTTTTTTTTTTTTTTTTAAGAAAAGCTTTTGTGGCTGGCCCCATTGCGTAGCAGTTAAGTGTGCGTGCTCCGCTGCTGGCAGCCGGGGTTCGGATCCCAGGCGCTCACCAACGCACCGCTTGTCAGGCCATGCTGTGGCGGCATCCCACATAAAGTGGAGGAAGATCAGCCCAGATGTTAGCTCAGGGCCAGTCTTCCTCAGCAAAAAGAGGAGAATTGGCATGGATGTTAGCTCAGGGCTGATCTTCCTCACACACACACACAAAAAAGAAAGCTTTTGTCTCTACAGCATAGAATGTATTCATCTGTTTTTCAGGGTAGTTCTTTTGAATAAAATCAGAAATTGCTAGCAAAACACGCAAATCTTGAATTTACTTTAATTCTTTTATGTTACATTATTTTATAACAATGAAAATGTGAAGGGACATCTAGACTTGACATAAAATCGCCAAAGTTTAAACTAGAATTTTAAAGACTATTAGTATTTGGGTGGTGAACAGGAGAACATGATGTAATCCATGCAGAAATAGAAGTATAATGATGTATACCTGAAATTTATACAATGTTATAAACCAATGTTACTGCAATAAACAAAAAATTTTTAAAAAAGAACAATTTTTATTGCCAGAATTAATAATTCAGCACCATTGTAAATTATTGCTTTGATTACATTAACTAGATATTAAACCAAACAAATAAGTGTTTAAACTTTTTAAATTCTTTACTTGAAAACATTGTAATTATTTAATTATTTTAAAATCTCATAAAATTGAGAAAATATCTTTTTTATCCTATATTTCTTTATAGTTAATTTCCCATCTAAGAATAAATGCTTATCTTCCTCTTATTTGTTTCACTATTCCTGTGAAAAACAGATATCCTCCTAATGATTTATTTTGTTCTAAGACAGAGCTTTAATTTTAGGTCTATTTAGGTCTTGTTATAAATATCAAACTCTGTGCTAAATCACTTTCTGAACTTGCTTAATAGATAATCTTATCACAGATTGAATGATTCTTTGACCTCAAGGACAAAGAATTGGCAAACATATTTGAAGAGAGTCTTTTTAGAAAAGACAGGAAGAGAAAGCCCTACTTCTAGTAAAATTCAACTTAAGTCTTCATGTTGACGTAGATTTCTGGCTAATGAAGTTAACTTCTTGTTAACTAAGTACTTGTGCCTGGCATAGTGATCAGGGTACAGTTTATGAGAGGATCAGGAGAAATGATGAGGGAAAGGAAGAGAAAGAAATTGGCAAACTCATTGAGTTTCTGATTAGATGAAGAAATCATCCCCATTACAAATAGCTCTTCTGAGGAATGCATTTTCCCTCCAAAGTATCCGCAGTGTAGCTAAGTAGTTTTACCTCTTCTTTCCAAATATGAATATTGTAAGTAAAACTAATGTAGGAAAGAAATTTTATAAAAATTTAAGTTACTTAAAAGGGTAGGTATTGCATTCAATCATTTATTTTTGCTCCACCATCCCATCAATCATGCCAAATTGTCAAAATCAACTAGTTCTCTGAAGCCACAAAGTGTTATAATATAAATCAGGTACTATCATCATTAGTTTCCAAATCAAAGGCACTCTTCAAACCAAAGACAAAAAATAGTATTTTGTATTCCAAGGACAACAAAGTCAGATGTGTCATATGAAAGAAAATTGGTGGTATATAACATGCTTCACAGCAGCATAGAAATCCTGCTGTATATGTAGGATGCCTGCTACAGTGTGGTTTGATAAGCAGTGTGGAGGATCTCACCTGGGATCCAAACCCACGAACCCTGGGCCACCAAAGCTGTGCCTGTGAACTTAAACACTACACCACCAAGCTGGGCCATTATCATCTCTTTTTAAAAATTACATTACTTAAAACCTTAATTCTAAATCATGTGGCCAACTCCTTGGAAGAGTCTTTAATCTCTGACTTGATAAGCTGAGGAACAGACAAGAACTTGGAAGAGTAGGAGAAGATTCTCTTCAAATCAGTGGCTGGATTAATTATGATGGGCCTGATCAAGATTTCCAGCCAAAGTCAAAGAAAACTAGTCTCTCTTTTTCTTCTTTCCTGTCTTACCAAACTTCCAGCAACAAAACAGGCAACATTTTGTGACCAGAAACATAACAGTTGCCACACATGCTAGCAAGAACCCAATCACATCCAAAGAATGGTACTGGTACCAGGTGAGATTGTGGGAGGGTGGCCGCAGGTGTTCGGCTCCTTTGTGGCGCATCACAAACTCAATCCAGAAGACTGCTCGGTCCAGGGGCTTCATAGGCTGATCACGGTGAATTCTTGATAACTTCATAGCATTCTCTTTATAGCTAAAATGATTGGATACATAGATAGCAACTTGAAAAATTCATTAAGAGCTACTTCCTAAAATTATGTTATATATCACTAAAAGTATATTATATAATTATGTAATAAATGTATCATAGATGATATCATGAAGGCCACAGAATGCACAGTTTATTTCCTCATAAGATATTTCTAGATAGGGTGGCCTATCAGGTGGAATTTGTTGGATGTTTCATAGTCTACATAATAATTTGCGGTAGGGGAGATATATTTTCTAATTGGAAACAACATTTAAAAAGTTCAGAAACAGGAATGTAGACTTTGTAGGTTGAGAATACAGAATTTTGATCTCATTTGCTAAGTGTGGTGTTTGGAATAAGATAGTGACAGGAAGCAGCATTGAGGAGCAGGTCTGTGATAAAGAAACCCCTCACTTTCCCCCAGATTTGGTCTGGAGTGTTCAAGCTCATGATAAGCTAGTCTTCAACAGTAGCAGGTAATGGTTTCTGTCTGTGGTCTTCATGGCTCTGACATTTCAAACCAAAACAAAAAGCTTAATGTGAGCCTAGAGGCAAAAAGTAGGGGCTGGGAAAGAGTAGATACTGGAATCTTTGCTTCAAGCTACAGATGGATGCAAGTGCCAGTGGTGAGAAGGGACAATGACAATAGCAAGATGGCTAACTCTTCTAACTTCATTCAAGGAACAAAAGCCCAGGCAGGGGTTTCGGTTTAAGGTTTTGCATGGCTGACCTAGAAGAAGGATTTCCTTGGATTTGTGAAGGAGGTGAAGGAGGGAATTTTATTTTTTTACACTGAAGTGCAATCATCATTTGAGGAGAAGATAGAACATTAAATTGTAGAAAATCATGGAACAACATGTGGAAAGATCTGAGGAAAAGAATTGTGCGTCAAGAAAATTATACAAAGCCCTGTTGCCCTTTGCTTTTAAAAAAAACAAGGCAGGCTTTTCTTAATATGCAGGAATTTAAGGAATAAGTACCTCTGGATATAGCTCAGGAAAACAAGGAAACAACAAAATCAGAAGCTCCAAGACACATAACAAAGTATTTATCAGAGAACAAATTAAGAAAAACAGAAGCACTCAGTAATAGAAAGACTAAGATAAAACAATGGCATCATTAAATCCATAAAAATACCAAACTAAGGCTAAACAGTACTGGAAATTGTGGTCATTGACAAGTCATTCTATATTGACCAAAATTGTCAACACTTAAGGGATAATTATTCTAATCTCTAATGTCAATATTCATTTGTGGACATGTATAGAATTCTTAGTAAGTGATGTATCTATTAAAGAAATATTTATCCAAAGTCTGACAATTCTTTTAATTTTGCTATAGTTTCTTTCTTTCCCTGAATATATTTATTTGATTGATTTGAAATTAAGTGACATAATGTTATCATTTATTGTTGAGAATTTGTTAATTTATTTATGATCACAGTTATTTTTATTCGAAACGAAATAGTATTACCAAGTAACATCAAAATGAAAGGATGTTTTCCAGCTTTACTGAGATATAATTGAAATATAATAACATCTAATTTTAAAGTATACAATGAGTTGATTTGATAAACTTATGTGGTGCAATATGATTACAGCTGTAGTGTTAGCTAATACTTTCATCACATTACATAATTACCATTTCTTTTTTGTGGTGAGAACATTTAAGTTCTACTCATTTAGCAACATTCCAGTATATAACAGTATTATTAACAATAATCACCATGCTGTACAAAGATCCCTAAAACTTAGTCATCCTATACCTGTAAGTTTGTACTCTTTGACGAATATCTCTCCACTCCCTGAACCCTTAGATGCTGGTAACCACCAGAGTCTACTCTCTGTTTCTGTGAGTTTGCCTTTTTAGATTACACGTATAAGTGATACCATAAAGTATTTGTCTTTCTCTTTCTGACTTATTTCACTTAGCATAATTCCTTCAAGGTCACCCATGTTGTCACAAATGCCAGGATTTCCTTCTTTCACATGGTTGAATAACATTCCATTGTAGACATATACCATATCTTCTTTACCCATTCATCCATTGACAGACACTTAGGTTGTATCCATATCTTAGCTATTGGCTGTTGTGAGTAATGCTGCAATGAACATCGGAGTGCAGATATCTTTTCCATATCCTGTTTTCATTTCTGTTGGATGTATACTCAGAATTGGGATTGCTGAATTATATAGTAGTTCTATTTTTAATTTTTTGAGGAAACTCCATACTACTTTCCATAGTAGCTACAGCAATTTACATTCTCAGCAAAGGTGAGAATGTGTTCCCTTTTCTCCACATCCTCACCAACACTAGTTATACCTTATCCTTTCATGATGGCCATTCTAACAGATGTGAGGTGATATCTCATTGTGGTTCTGATTTGCATTCTCTGATAATTAGTGATGTTGAGCACATTTTCATGTACCTCTTGGCCATTTGTATGTCTTCTTTGGAAAAATTTCTATCCAGTACTCCTGCTCATTGTTTTTATCCTCTTGGTTTTTTTATTTCTTTTGCAATTGACTTATATGAGTTCTTTATATATGTTGAATACTAACCCCTTTCAGATACATAATTTGCAAACATTTTCTCCCATTCCATAGGTTGCCTTTCATTTCACTGATTATTTCTTTTGCTGTACAGAAGCCTTTAAGTTTGATGTAGTCCCACTTGTTGAGTTTTGCTTTTGTTCCTTGTGCTGTTGTGTCACACCTAAAAAATCACTGCCAAGACTCGTGTCAAGGAGCTTTTCCTCTAGGAGTTTTATGGTTTCAATGTTACATTTAAGTCTTTAATCCATTTCTAATTAATTTTTGTGAGTGGTATAAGACAGTGGTATAGTTTCATGCTCTTGCATGTGATATCCAGTTTTCCCAGCATCATTTACCGAGGAGACTACTCTTTTGCCATTGAGTATTCTTGATTAGCTTGTCAAAATTAGTTGACTGTATATGCGAGGGTTTATTTTTGGGCTTTCAATTCTGTCCATTTGTTCTATCTCTCTTCATCTGTCAGTATCATTACTTTTTTTTTTAATACTATAGCTTTGTAGTATAGTTTGAAATCAGGAAGCGTGATGCCGCCAGGTTTCTTCTTTCTCAGGACTGCTTTGGCTATTTGGGGTCTTTTGTGGCTCTATATAAATTCCAGATTTTTTTTTCTATCTCTGTACACCAAAAGCCTTGAGAAGCTAATCACTCAACCTGTTCTTCCTTTCCTGGTGAGGAACTCTTTCTAGCTGGCTTGCGGATGGGATGATGCAGGTAAAATGAAGCTGTTCCTTCTCTTCTTGGGTGATTATTCTCAGTTCCTTTGTTTTACTGCATTGCTAAAATTTCTTGAGTGAACTCTAGAACTATCCCAGGGTTGATTCTATTCACGAACAACTGTCCAATTATTGATTTTTGTTATAGGTCAGACAGGCTAGGTCTTCTATGTCACCATTTAGACCACCCAATTTTACTTTACTTTCTTTCTCTTCTTTTAAATTAACGTATAGCAATATAGAATATTTTTTATTAAAAAGTAGCATGATCCAATATTTAAAAAATTATTTCTATTTTTTTTTTCATTTATAAATTAGCAAAAGGAAATATCTGAAGTAATATTTCTCTGTCAGTAATTAGTTATAGCTACAGGAGGCAAGGTAAGTGATTTTTAATTTTTGTTTCTCTATTTTTTCTTATATTGCTTTATAAGGGTAATATATGCAATATTTAAGAACTAAGCAATAGTTATTATTAATAAAAAATAAAGATTTGTGTCACTTTAACAATAGCTTATTTTCTTTAAATGACCTTAGTGTTTCAATGAGGTTGTGATCTATTATCAATTAATAGTAGGTGCATCAAAATGCCTACATCGAATTTGAGAAGTATAAGAAAATTGTACTCAATATCAATTACATGAGGGTGATTATTTAAAAGTAATCAATTTAAAATTATGAAAACTTTTTTTTTAAATAGTCCATGCTTTTCAGACAAGAATATATTCTTTACTCACGAAGGGTTGTTAATGACGGCCTTCATAGCGGTAAGCAGATCCGAACTCTTCATTGTATGCAAGTCTACTTCAACACCTGCCCCTTTGGCCTTCATACGAGCAATATTACCAAACTGATCACCAAATATGGGAATTCCCACCACAGGGACCCCATGGTAAATAGCTTCATAGATCCCATTGGTTCCACAGTGAGTGATAAAAGCTCTGGTTTTGGGATGACCTAATAGGAAAAAACACACCATTATTCTAAGTTGTGAAAGTTTCAGAAACAGAAAATCATGACACCTGTACAAACCATTGATTCAATTAGGCAGCATCTACTATACAATTCTGTGCTGTGAGGCCATATATAAAGTCCTCTAAACTCTAAAGAAACCAGCAATTATTTATTCCAGCAATTAAGTCATTCTATGAAATTCTGAGAACGTTTGTGTGGAGTTTAAATGATGGAGAGTAGTTTCCAGGTGGACAAGTTGTTGGGAAAATGAATATATTAATAAAAAAGAATGGAACATTTGAAGAAATGAAACTTGTGTGGGGATGTGGAAGGAGAGGTAGGATGTGCAGGGTTTCAGTGGGAGAATGTCAGCATAACAGGCTAGAAAGATAGACCAGGGCAAGTTCATAAAGTACTCTGTTTAAGAAAATGGGATTTTGCACTTGATTTTTTACTAATATGGAAACATTTATAATATTAGAAATGATAAATAGAGTTATCAGATTTTTATTTTCAAGTAGTTAGATTGGGGTAAAGAGAAGAGAGGTGGGAGAAAATGGATACAGAGAATCAGGAGATGCTGCAATATTCTATGCCAGAGTTAAAGAGAGCCTCATCTAAAGGTATGTTGACTCTGATTCTGAGGAGGGACAGACTGTATCATAAATGGGAGAATTATAAACTCCTTCTTAATGTTAGAGCTTGACAAAGATTCTCTCCTTGTCAAAACTCTAGTCAGACTCCTCTGAACTCTCTTCTCAACTAGGCCCTGACTTTGGGGCTTCTGTGTTTGTCTCTGCATTGTCTAATTTTAGCAAGAATCCTACTAAGTCAGCCTTAGTTTAGCTAGATTCTCCCAGCCTCAGTATCCAGATATCCCAGATCAGGATATCTGACCAACTTTTGTACCTGATCAGTTTCCTCATCGATCATAATCCCCCAGGTGATGTCTGATCACTCTGACCTGCCTTCACCAAGAATCTGAGTAGATCAGTTTAGCCAGAGTCTCTCCTTGCCCCCGAGGTTTCCCCTTAATTTTCTATCCAATGAACCCCACCCCACTCTGCTCCTTGGCTATAAAATCTCTACTTTTCGTTGTTGTATTCAGAGTCGACTCCAATCTCTCTGCCTCCCTGCAAGAGTCCATTGCAGTGGGACCTATGCTTATCATGATATTCTTGAGTAAAGTGTGCCTTCCAGTCTTTAACCAGCTTCATGAATAATTTTTTTCTTTAACAAGCTTCAGAAGAAATTAAAGAAGACGTTCAGGAGTTTTTTGCTTGTTTTGAATACAAATTTGTTGGATTTACTTGTTATTGACTAATCATTCAGATTATCCCTCATTCAACTTTGTTTAGTTTTGCTTCTCTTTGGTCTTACCAAGAAGATCATTCTGTGGAATCCATTCATATAGCCGTGTATTGGGTCCTAATGTATCTGGTTTTGTTCCTGTGTATCTCCACAGAACCTGTTAAGATAAATGCCTCTACTCTATTAGAAGATTTTCAGGATCACATGAGACATTTATTTAGAATTATTCTAGTTCAATGCTTTCATGTAACAGATGAACAAACTGAGGTCCTAAGAGATTAAGTGATGGGTGTTCTTAAACCATTGAAACTATGACTTCATTTAAAATGCTTGCAACAATCCTAATAGATAGGCCATCATCATCAGGACAATTCTCATTTATTAGACAAAGAAAAAAAAAAACAATCTGTGCCCGAAATAATTGTGTATTGCTGTTACTGGGCCCTTGTGGTAAAGGGAAGTTTTTAAATGGAGTTTTCAGAAGCAAAGGGAAAGGATGTTACTTTTTTTCACTTTAAGAGTTTGTTAGTGTTTTGAATATTAGTTACATACTTGGAAGTAACAGAGAAGCAAGCATTGTATTTTTTTTATTATTGTAAATCATACATAATGATATTTATCAGTTTAATCTATTGTAAGTATACAATTTAGTGGCGTTAAATATATCCATGACGTTCTGTAACCATCACCATTATCTACACCACAAAAGCTTTCATCATCCCAAACATAAACTCTGTATCATTAAACAATAGCATCCTATTCCCCTACTCCCCAGTCCCTAGTAACCTCTATTCTACTTTCTGTCTCTATGAATTTGAGTACTCTAGTACCACATATAAGCAAAACCATATAGTATTTGTCTTGCCCTGACTGGCTTATTTCACTTAGCATTGTGTCTTCATGTTTCATCCATGTTGTAATGTATTAGAATTTCTTTCCTTTTTAATACTGAATAATATTCCATTGTGTGTATATCTTATATTTTGTGTATCCATTCATTTGGTTATTGTCAATGACGCTGATATGACCATTGTGTACAAACATTTGTTCAACTTCCTGCTTTCAATTATTTTGAATATATAGCTAAAATTGAAGTTATTGGGTCACATGGTAGTTCTATGTTTAACTTTTTGAGGAACCACAAAACAGTTTTCCACTCCTACCAGCAATGCACAAGAGCTCCAATTTCTCCACAACCTACCAACACTTGTTATGTTACATTTTTTGATACTAACCATCCTAATGAGTATGGAGTGGTATCTCATGGTGCTTTTGATTTGTATTTCCCTATTGATTAATGATGTTGAGTATCTTTTTATGTACTTATTGGCCATTTTTATATCCTCCTTAGGGAAACACCTATTTAAGTCTTTTTCCACTTTTGAATTGAGTTTTTGTTGTGATTGGGTTATAAGAGTTCTTTCTGTATTGTGAACATTAATCCCTTATCAGATATGTGATTTGCAAATATATTTCCCAATCTGTAGACATTGTATTTTGCATTCTTAATAGTTTCTTTTGATGCACAAAAATTCTTCATTTGATGCAGTCCAATTTATCTATTTTTTCTTTTGTTGTCTGTGATTTTGGTGTCATTATCTATGAAGTCATGGACAAATCCAATGTAAGAATCATTTTCATCAATAATTTCTTCTGAAAATTTCATAGTTTTACCTCTAAAGTTTAGGCCTTTGACACACTTTGATTTAATTTTTGTATATAGTGTAATATAAGGGTCCAACTTCATTCTTTTTCATGTGGCTATCAAGATTTTACCAGCACTATTTGTTGAAGAGACTGTGCTTTCTCCGTTGAATGCTCTTAAACATTTGTTGAAAATCAATTGGCCATATATGTGAGGATTTATTTCTGACATTGTGTCTATTTCATTGGTTTATATGGCTAGCCTTCCACCATTACCACACTGTTTGATTTACTGTAGGTTTATAGTAAATTTCAAAGTTGGAAAATGTAAGTCCTCTAACTTTATTCTTTTTCAAGATTGTTTTGTCTATTTGTGGCACTTACAGTTCCATATGAGGTTGAGGATTGGATTTTCTATTTCTACAAAACAGGCTGTTGGAATTTCAATAGGCATCGCATTCAATCTGTAGATTGCTTTGGATAGTGTTGACATCTTAACCACGTTGTCTTCCTATCCATGAACATGGGATGTCTTTTTATTTATTTAGATCTTCTTTACTTTCTCACAGTAATAATGTTTTGTAGTTTTTAGCATACAAATATTTCACCTCCTTGATTAGATTTATTCTTAAGCATTTAATTCGTTTTGTTGCTCTTTTAAGTGGAATTGCTTTCTTAAATTCATGTTCAGATTGTTCATTGATGGTGTATATAAACACAACTGATTTTTGTGTGTTGATCTTGTATCCTGCAACTTTGTTGAATTTGGTTATTACTTCTAGTAGCTTTTTGTGGATTCTTGGAGATTTTCTATATACAGGATCATGTCATCTGCGAATAGAAATAGTTTTAAGTTTTCCTTTCCAATTCGGATCCCTTTTATTTCTGTTTCTTGTGTAATATCCCAGGCTAGAACTTCTGGTACAATGTTAAAAAGCAGCAGTGAAAGCAGGCGTCCTTGTGTTGTTCCTGAACTTAGGGGGAAAGTTTTCACTTTCCCACATTGAGTCAGATGTTAGCTGTGGGTTTTCCAAAAATATCTTTTATTATGTTGAGGAATTTTCCCTCTATTCCTAGTTTTCTGAGGGTTTTTAGCATGAAAGAACATTGGATTTTGTCAAATTCCTTTTTTTGTGTAAGTCAAAATGAGCATGTGTTTTTTTGTCTTTCATTCTATTAATGTAATGTATTACATTGATTTCTTATACTGAGACTCCTTGAATTCCTGGGATAAATTCCATTTATCATGGTGAATATTCCTTTCAATATTCTGTTGGATTTGATTTTCTAATATTTTGCTGAGGATTTTTACATCTATATTTACAAGGGATCTTGGCCTGTAATATTATTTTCTTGTGGTGTCCTTATCCGACTTCTGTTTGAGGGTAAATCTGACCTCACAGAACCATTTAGGAAGTGTTCTTTCCTGTTCAATTTTTTGGAAGATTTTGAAAAGGATTAGTTTAACTCTTTAATTCTTTTTTAAGTGTTTGACAATTTATTAGTGCAGCTATCTGGTCCAGGACTTTTCCTTGTTGAGAGGTTTTTGATTACTAATTTAATCTCTTAATTTGTTGTAGGCCTGTTGAAATGTTCTATTTCTTCAGTCAGTTTTAACAACTTGTGTATATCAAGGAATTTATCAATTTCTTCTACGTTGTCTAATTTGATGGAATAAAATTGTTCATAATATCTTCCTTATAATCCGTTTTTTCTGTGTAAAGTCAGTAGTGTTCTCTCCATGTTCATTTCTGATTTTAGTTATTTGCATCTTCTTTTTGTTCTTTGCCAGTATGGCTAAAGGTTTGATAATTTTGTTCACCTTTTCAAAGAGCCAACTATCAGTTTCATTAATTTTTGTCTTTGTTTTTCTATTATCTGTTTTATTTATCTTTTCTGTAATATCCAGTATTTCCTTCCTTATGCTAGTTTTGGGTTTAAGTCACCTTCTTTTGCTGATTCTTTAGATATAAAATTAGGTCATTGATTTTAGGTCTTTCTTCTTTTCAATGTAGGCATTTACAACTATAAATTTCCCTCTGAGAACTGCTTTCATGACATCTCATAAGATTTTGTCTGTTGTGTTTTCATTCATTTTAAAATAATTTTTAAATTATCTTTGTTATTTATTCTTTGACCCTTTGGTTTTTAACTTGGATGCCATACAAAAACTCTACACCCTTATAGCTCCATTCTCCTTTCTGTTAATGATGTCACAAATTACATATTTATACATTGTGTTCCTAATAACATAGATCAGCAATTGTTTTTTATCCATTTTCTTTTTAAATCATTTAGAAAGTAAAAACTGGAGTTACATCCAAAAGTTCAATAATACTAGCGTTTATAATGGCCCTTGTTGTTACGTCTACTGCAGATGTTTAGTTCTTCATTTGATTTAGTGTTATTGTCTAGCAGCCTTTCATTTCAACTTGAAAGACTTCCTTTTGCATTTCTTGCAAGGCAAGTCTAGTGGTAATGATCTTGCCCAACTTATCTTTATAGGGGAATGTCTTAATTTTTACCTCATTTTTGAAGAAAATTTTGCCTGCTATAAAAATCTTGGTTTTAGAAAAGACAATTTTTTCTTTCAGCACTTTGAGAATATCAACCCACTGCCTTCCGGCCTCCAAAGATTTTGATGAGAAATTGGCTGATCATTTTATTGATGATCATTTATGTGACGAGTTGCTTCTCTATTGCTCCTTTCAAGAGTCTCTCATTAAATTTGCATCAACAGCTTGGTTATAATGTGTCTTGGTATGGGTCCCTGAGTTTCTCCTAGTTGAAGTTTATTAATCTTCTTGGATTTCTAGATTCATGTCTTTCATCATATTTGGGAGATTTTGAGTCATTATTACTGCAAATATTATTTTTGCCCATTTCTCTACTTCTTTGACTCCCACAATGTGTATATACTTCCACTTGATGGTATCTCAGAACGACCTTACGCTTTGTGCACTGTTCTTCACTTATTTTTCTTTCTGTAGCTCTGAATCAATAATTTCACTCATCCTTTCTTCAAGTTTGCTAATTCTTTCTTCTGCCTACTCATATCTGCTTTTCAATCCCTGACATGAACTTTTCATTTCGGTTATTGTACTTCTCAGCTCCAGTATTTTTTTTTTGGTTATTTTTATAATTTCTTTCTCTTTATTGATATTTTCATTTTGTTCTTATACTTTTTCTTCTCTTTATCAATGTATTCCTTTAGTTATTTGAGCAACTTTAAGACAATTGTTTCAAAGTTTTTTTTAGTAATTCCAACATCTAAGCTTCCTAAGAGATCATTTCTCTCAATTTATTTTGGTCCTTTGAATGAGCCATACTTTCATATATCTTTGTATGCCTTGTGATCTTTTTTATTCAACTGGACATTTGATTCTTATAATGTATTAACTCTGAAAATGAGATTCTCCCCTTTACTTGTGGTTTGACTTTTCTTTTTCTTTTCTTTTTTTTTTTTGGATTGTTGAAGGATGTCTCTTTGGTAGGAATCAGCCTGAGGTGAAAGCTATATAAGTTCTCAGACCTTTTCTGAGCCTCTGTCTCTCCTTGGACATGCATATGGCTTTCTAAATTCCACCATTATGTGTGAGTGTTTTAGAATGGCCTAATTATTTAATGTGTGTCTCCCAAACGGAGAAAAAAGGAAAAAGGCAGAAAAAATTGTGCTGCTCCTTTAAACATCCTGAAAGCTGCTTCAGTTAGTGGGGGTGGAAACAACTGTGGCCAATTTCCATGCCTCCACCTCAGTGATTAAAGGCAGGAATCAACAATCAGAATACAGAAGCCCATTATTTGGAGGATATAGTCCTTACTGCCAAATTTGGGTTCATCAAATCATACCAGGAATACAGGAATTTTGCTTGTCCCAGGGCTGGGAGATGGAGGATTTTAAGCTGCTGCTAGGCTAAAGGCTGGAATTGACCAATTTTGATTAATCACTATTTACTAGCCTAGCTTGCCACTGCAAGTTGGAAGTGGACAGATAGACTTCAGAGTTCCAATATATTTACTGCAGATAGTTTCTGCCAGTATAACTGTTGTTTAGGTTAAGAGACAGATCCTTGGTGCTTCCCATTCCACCCTGATGTTACCCCTAAGCATCATATTTTAAAGCAATAGAAAATTCAATATTTTTATGAAGATCCTTTTTAGATTAAATATTTAAGTGAGTACTGATTCCACAAACAACTTTTGAAAGAAATTTGGTTATAAATGTCAGTATTGTTATGATCATTTAGAACTTAAAATGACATGTATTTGTCTATTTTAACTAAAGCTAGAAAGGAAAAGTATCTCTGGTAGTGTAAGAACAACATTACTCAGTTATAATCTAGAATGTTGTCCATTTAAAAAAACATATTGTGTAGGAACATCGTAGAGGGAACGGCACAAATCTTTTACTATATTACTAAAAATTTTAACTGTTCAAATAGAAGATTTGTTATTTAGGAGTAAGCCAGCAATCTAAGCTGCTGGTTCCAGGCTCACCCAGGGCCTGGTCCAAAACCACTAATTAGAAGGAAATACAGTCGCGAGGAACCTTGTGAATTGAGGCAACATTTTTGAATATCTTTTCCTTTACTCTCTGTCATGTTAGTTTTATAGTGCATATATGACTCAGATTTAGGAAAAAAAAAAAAACAAGAAAAACAAAACAAGATTAGATTATATGGAAGCCTTAAAACCTATCCATAAAGCTGACAGAGTGTTTAAGATCACTGAATGATTTAGTTTTAGTCTATTATTTAAAGAAAATACCTCGATATGTTTTCCTGATAGTAATGCCACTTTTAAAGCAAGGTAGCAGTCAAATGTTTTTAGCTACCCTCTTCTAACATTTAATACGTTTTCTTTAAGGCTCAGTCAAATTGACACTAACAATACCAATAGCTTATCCTACATTTGTGAAGTACACTTTTAAGGAGACCTTTATGCATCAAAAAATAAGATTATCTGACCTTCTGTGGAATCTGGGCAAGGGCTGATGCAATCATGTTAGACTTTTCTTCTGTGAGGTTTTGGATCATTGACCCCAGAGTAAAGACCACAACTCCCTCTTCTCCAGAGCTCTGGACAAACTCTTCTAACTCCTGTAAAGAAAGCAGCCTTCGTAATATGAATGTCTATAGTTTACAAGAATAAAATAGTCACACACTTTTCTCAATGTGTCTGATATGAAAACAGTTCTGCATTTTCATATTAACCATTTTAGAGTACAGAAAATGACCTGAAATCACTGGTTATTAGGCAAATTAGAAATTATTTAATTGAAGCTTTCCACCCAGTATGTTCTAAACATTTTTCAGTTGTGTGTGTTTTTACAAATTATTGACTACTTGTTATCTTCTGCCATGTGCTCAGCTCTTTACATGTATCATTTAACTTAGATATATGGTGATTTTAAGAGATATGTCTACATTTGCAGATGAGAAGGCTGTCTCAGAGAAATTAAGTATTTTGTTCAAAGTTACACAGCAGTAGGTGGCAAAACCAAATTTCTAAATTAAGCTTGTTGATTGTAAAGCCAATGACTATATTCAATACTCTCTACTGCCATCCAACTCTCTCCACAATGCTCCAAATGAAGAAGTTTTGACTCCTACATTAAGATAAATAGCTCTGGTACTTCACTTCATATTTAGCCTTGGATACTAAGAAGATTATTGTTAACATTTATGCTGAATCACTCACTATAATGACATGCTAATGATATATTTACTTTTTCTTTTTTTTAATTTAAATTTTCTTTTATTTTGATTCCACTGGTAGTTTATATAAGCATCTATGAGGTAGACATATAACTTACTGACCAAAGAAGTAATACAGAAATAAGTATAATGCATTCTCTGGAGATAGTAATATTTTGGAAATGTATAGCTTTGTATTCAAAATAAAAATATCATATTTAATCATGTCGAAGTAAAAAGAAATCTTTTTTTTGTGTGTGTGAGGAGATCAGCCCTGTGCTAACATCTGCCAATCCTCCTCTTTTTTTGCTAAGGAAGACTGGCCCCAGGCTAACATCTGTGCCCATCTTCCTCCACTTGATATGGGACGCTGTGACAGCATGGCTTGCCAAGCAGTGAGTAGGTGCACGCCGGGATACAAACTGGTCAACCCCGGGCCTCCGCAGCAGAGCGCACTCACTTAACTGCACGCATTTAACCCCTTGCGTAACTCGGGTGGCCCCAAAAGAAATGTTTTCATCCTATGTCTAATACTAACCAAACTAAGGCAACCAAATAAGACAAGCAAAAAATTTGTGTGAATTGGAAGGGGAAGACATAAATTTTGTACATATGTACATGACAATATTGGGGAAACTAAAATAACCAATATGCAAACTATTATAAATAATAGTTGGTAAGATTCATAATCACTACACAAAAATCAATACATTTATTCACAACAGCAATAACCAACCTGAAAGTTTAAGATGAGTCATCATTCACTATAATGATTAAAAATGTAAACTGTTTAAGATAATAACAACAATAAACAAACACATAGAGACAGAGATTGGATTCGTGGTTACCAGAGGGGAAGTGGGGAGGGAGGAGAGCGAAAGGGATAATTCAGCACATATGTGTGGTGATGGGTTGTAATTAGTATTTGGGTGGTGAACATGATGTAATCTATGCAGAAATAGAAGTATAATGATGTACACCTGAAATTTATACAATGTTAAAAACCAATGTTACTGCAATAAACAAAAAATTAAAAAAAAAAAAGAGTACAGATACATGCACTTTTACTGAAAAAAGTAAAAGTAGGATGTGTGTATCTATCTATCTATCTATCTATCTATCTATCTATCTATCTATCTGTCTATGGAGAGAGATTTATTTTAAGGACTTGTCTCCCATGATTAAGTCTGGCAAGTCCAAAATCTGCAGGGTCGGCCATCAGGCTGGAGATCCAGAGAATATCCAATGTAGTTTCAGTCGGAAGTCTGTCTGCTGGCAGAATTTTCTTTTGCTTGGGAGATGTCAGACTTTTGTTCTATTCAGGCCTTCAACTAATTGAGTGAGGCTCATTCACATAATGGAAAGCAATTTGCTTTACTTAAAGTCGACTATTTAAATGTTAATCTCATCCAAAAATACCCATGCAGAAATATCCAGAAAATATTTGACTAAATATCTGGGTACCTAGCCCTGCAAGTTGACACTTAATATTAGCCATCACATTGTGGTTATAGATGGATTGACTTAATATGTAAAGCTATCAATCTTTTTAAATAAATTTTCAATTATGGCATAATTTTCTTGAGAAATTGGCAAATATATTTACTTTATATAGAATAAAAGGAAATACTGGGAACTTCTTAAACCAGATAATAATAAATAATACAAAATGAATCCTGCTAACCTCCTAATAGACAAAGTGAACAATAGAACAATGTAGTGAGTCCAGAAAGAGAACCATGAGTATGTAAAAGCCTGCTATATATAAATGTCATATCACAAGTCACTGAGACAACCTATGAGAAAACTTCACATTGATTAGATTATTTACTTAGGTAGTGCTGTAAAAATATACTTACTACTCAGACAAAAAAAGGAGGTGAATCTTTACCTCACATTCTACATTACTGTAAAATCTAAATGGATTAAATGAATCCATATTAAAGTAAAACATTATAATTTTTAAAATAAAATATAAAAGAATATCTTTATAATCTTAGAAACGGAAAAATATTTTAAACGAAAATTTGAAAAGTATAAACTATAAGGTAATAAAGGATAGATTGGATTACATCAAATTTAGTACATTATGTTGAAAAAAGGAAATCTGAGGTAACGCTAACAGATACATAAATTCATAGAGGAAGATATTTGCAATGGCTAAAACAAGGATTAATACCTAGATATTCTAGGTTATGGAAAGAATTTGTATCACTTGACAAAAAAAAAAAAAAGATCGACTATCCAAAAGTAAATTGTAGCAACTATAAGAGTTTAATGGAGAGAAAATCAGAATAACTGGTAAGTTTCTAAAAAGTTGTTCAATGTTGCTAAGTGATATTACCAATGAAATACAACAATGTGATACAACTTTACCTCTGTGAAACTGAAACATATTAGAAAATAGAGCACTATCACTATATGATGTGGAAGTTGGGACCACTCAAGCACTCCTGATGAAACTATACAATTGTACATATATTCAGTGAAATTAAACGCACAATGAAATTAAGTATGCATGTGCCGCATGACCCTACAATCCCACTATTGGGTATGTATCTCAAGTATATGCGCAGGTCCATAATGGAACATATTTGAAATTTTTCTTCAAAATAGTCTTTGGCATAGGATAAAGATGGAGACATCTAATTGTCCTTTATGGGAAATAAATAAATAAAATGTGGTAAATACATACACCAAAATTCTCTGCAACAGGCACAATGAATGAAATATATTTACAAATAGAAACTTGGATATATATAAAAAATACAGTAATAAAAGGAAGAAAATGTGAATTATAATTAAACTCATATCAGTGCTATATGTTTTTCAAAGATCCACAGTTATCTATGTAACCTGGAATGAGAGAATAAATATTGTAAGGACACCTAGAAATGGGTGAGTATGGCTCTTTCTCTAGTTTTTCTGTAGATGGGGCCAAAAATTTAAGAAGAAAAGAATCTGTTACAAAGACAAGTTTTGGATATTCTTTTTTTCTTTTCATGTTTAAAATGATCTTATTACTTTGCCATGGCTGCCTGATTATTCATAAGGTTTTGACTCAAGGGAAGAAGCTATGTGCAGTTGAGTCTATCTAAATTTGTCCTAATTTACTGCACAGAGATTCAGAGACCAATGTAGTTAACAAAAGGGCTTCCACTTATTTATCATATGGCAGTAACTCAAAAACAGCACACAAATTTGGTTATTGTTCGTGGAAAGATTCAAATTTTACCTGGTTTTACCATCATGCTTCTGTCTATTAAAACCTCGAACCTCATGATTACTTTACTTTTCACCTTCACTATGGGTTACTTTGAATGTTTACATTGACTCTTTTGTTTGTGTGTAACACGTAGATTTAGTGTCCTTAATCTGCTTTTTATAGTTAGGAATGTTATTAAAAATCCTGAAATATTTTAATACCAAAATTAACATAAATTTTTCCAAAAATGAAGATTATCAAAATACTTGCTATATTAAAGAATTTTTAATGTCGTCATAGACTTAGGAATCAATTTTTTCATGAGCGTTAAAAGCATGTGCATTATTTGAATGCAGAGATTGTGTTTGTTCTTTTGTAGTGTCCCCAAGGCCTTACTGTGCTCTAGTGGGAGGAGACAGGGGAAATAAGATTCCACTGGAAATGCTTTAAAGCTCTGACACTTTCTGGGTATTCTTAAAATTCATACAAAAAAACATCAGATAGATCCTTAGTGCCACAGTGTTGCTAAAATAAATAAATACGTAAATGCACACAAACATATTATATATGCGTGCATTATCATATCAATAATAAGGCAATATGAGGGTTTTGAATATATTTAAATTATTAAGATATAGCGAATATGCATACAAGTAAATCTCACATTACCCCAACAGTTGACTTCTATGCTCTTAGAATTGAATCTTTACAATGCATAGATCTTTTATCAAAAAGTATGCAATAATATGAAGAAGGCTCAGAATATTTAAGTGACTACTTTCTGAGCAAAAGGAATGGTTTAGAAAAATATATAATGGACATCCAGTATTATTTAACTTGTCAAAATTAAATTAATGTACTCATATAACAAGATAAAATTAAGATTTTTGTTACATGACTTAAAAATTCCCAAATATTTTTAGCCTCTTCAATGAGTATTTCATATACTTCCTGGTCTTACCTGAAACTTGGTTCTTGCCCTACAACACTTGAGGTATACTCCGCTCATTTTTGCCTATCTGCATCAGGATCCAGACAGAGGCTTGATCTGTGTCCTCCCCTCTTCTAACTGCATATCCAACCATTTCCTTTTCTATTCTTTAAAGAATATCCTCATCCTATGTGTTCAATGAGTACTATCAACTCCTCATGCTCTCTATGCCAACTGTCAGTTTCAGGAACACCCCTGTTCACAGAAGCCTTTGGCATCTGGCTCATAGTCTTCTGCTCCACCCCAAGTTACCCAGGATGACTTAAACAGTACAAAATCATGTCTTCTTATTCCTTGACATCCTTAAATTAAAACCATTGCCTTTGGAACAGGCAAAGCTATGGAGGCAGTAAAAAAAATCAGTGAATTCCAGGGATTTAGGAGCAGGGAGGGATGAATAAGCGAAGCGCAGGAGGTGTTTAGGGCAGTGAAACTACTCTGTATGATACTATAAGGGGGGATACATGTCGTTATCCATTTATCCAAACCTGTAGAACGTACACACAAAGAGTAAACCTTAATGTAAACTATGGACTTTGGTTGATACTGATGTGTAAATGTTGGTCCATTGATTGTAACAAATGTGCCACACAGGTGTGAGATATTGATGGTCGGGGAATTTGTGTGTGGGAGGAGGGTAGGAGGTAGGTGAAAACTCTCTGTACTTTCTGTTCAATTTTGCTGTGAATGTAAATGGATCTAAAAATTGTCTAACTAAAAAATCACAAATGATACATAGACCTGTCCCCTGAGATTAAGACACTGAATTCAGTAGCTGCTTACTAGACATTGCATTGGCGCCTCAAATTCAGCATGCCAAAGTATGAACACATCATTTTCCCTCAAAACTGTTCCTCTTTAGTTCCTCACCTTAGTAAATACCAATATTCTCTAATAAATTTCCCACACAAAGAAACAAATGAAGGAAAGACACACAAACAAAAAGCCAAGGATTCATTCTGGAACTCTCTCCCTTAACATCTACTTCCTGCCAATCACCAAATCCTATCAACTCTCTTTGTAAAAACTTCTTAAACTTCTGCAATTCTACACAAAATCAGTATCATATTATAGTTTAGATTTCTATAATCTCTTTCAGGACTATTGCAACTGTATCTTAGCTCATTTCCTTGCTTTAAATCTTGCTCCATTCCAAAAAATTCAGTAGCTAAGATTTATGAATGGGTAAGCCAAGATCTAAATAAACAAATTTACAACATGTTACTGCTTAAAATTTATGCATTGATCCTTCACTGACATTAAATTTGAAGCAAAGAATATTTAATATTTCCCATTTGTTTTTTCATAGTCTGACCCTCAGTTGTCTCTCCAGTCTCATTTCTCTTCTTTATTCAACCAAACAGCTCATAATTACTGCACTTCTGCCAGATTTTTTGGATTGATTATCATATCTCTATTTGGTCTATTCTCAAATTGTTACATTTTGCTCACTATTGTCCATTTCTAAGGTGACATGATGCTAAATAAAATGCGATTACAAAAATCTCAGTGGCTTAAAACAAAAGTTTATTTCTTTCCCATGCCATATGTCCATCTAATGAACTGCAAATTGTACTTATATTCTTTAATCGAGAACTCAGGTTAACAGAGTAGCCAATATTTGGAATACAGCCTGTTGACATATTAAGGGAAAAGAGAATTCTGGAATTAATATTCTGGAATTAATTATCACTTTAACCTGATAATTAAGTGTTGGGCCTGGAAGTGATCCATGACATTTTAGCTCATAGTCATTGCCCAGAGAGTACCTGGTTCAACTAAACTCAGGGCTAGTAATTTCATTCCTGTCAAATATCTGGCATACTTGACGAACATCACTAATGGTTGCCATGATAAAGTTACAAGATTACCTATGGCAGTCTAACAGTCTAAGAGAATAATGTCCATTAACTCCTGTGTCCATGTTTTCAGTTTGAGGGTCAAACATTATAAATAATAAACCAGAAATCATTCCAGAAGACAAATACTCAAACAAGCAAAAATAAGGAGATTTAATTACCTTAGGTAGGGGCTTTGCAGGCTTGCAGTGTAGTCCTCCAACAAATTCAAAATTAGGTAAATAAGGGTAAGGAAATTCAAAATCCCAGGAGGTTCGAATCAACCACATATCAGCTCTCCCCATAGTCTCACATAATGTGGTAGGTTTTCCTGAATATAAATGAAGGGTGATAGAGGAAAAACAAACTGACATGTTAAGTGGAAAATGTTTTACCATCCCATTTTTTAAGAAAAATCTGTAAAGAACCAAGATTGGGCGTGTATAACCCATGTGAAATCTATTGACCTTCCCCCTCCGAGAGTATACCATAGTGAGATTTTGAATAACCAAACAAGGGATTTAAGTCTAGAAGAAGGCCAAAAACCTTCTGACAATAGAGTCTTTCTGCTTGAACTAAGCCTGAGCCCTAGTCCACGCTCAGAATTGGCAAGTTCTCCCAGCGGGAACTAGAAACTCAGGCAGTGATCCTCAGCTCACTATGGTAGAATGTCTCCTCCTCTTCTGGAATTCCAATTTATCTCATCCTTGCTGCTCCAAAAGCCTTTTGATATCTTTGAAAAATGTCTTTTGTAATTTATCCATCTTTTCCTAGCGTTTGTGAGTGTGCTGCCACAACTAATTACATCCTACCAGGAATGGAAATCTTTGAATAATTTTTTTTTTTTTTTTTGCTGAGGAAGATTAGCCCTGAACTAACATCTGTTGACCATCCTCCTCTTTTGGCTGAGGAAGATTGGCCCTGGGCTAACATCTGTGCCCCTCTTCCTCTGCAGTATATATAGGATGCCTGCCAGAACATGGCTTGATAAGCAGTGCATAGGTCTGCACCCAGGATCTGAGCCTGTAAACCCTGGGCAACTGAAATGGAGTGCGTGAACTTAACCATTACGCCGCTGGGCCAACCCCATTTTAATAAATTTTTATATATAAAATAAATAAAGTGATTATCTTCTTGCTATACAAAATGGAAGTCGCTGTTTCACAAGATTTTGTTCTCTTTGGTGAAGATATAGCACTTCTTAATAACCTGTTGGCAAAATATTTGCTATTCTGACATATTTATGTGGCAAACAGTGAACAAGGGGTATCTTTCAACTGAAGTGGCAACCTTTAGGGTTTAACTGAATAAGAACTCAAATTCATGTCTCTGAATTAAATCTTTTTTCCTTAGTTTGGAGCCAGAGCTTCATTTCTAAATTCTATTCAATTATTGTGGAATAAGGAAGCTTACCCAGAGATTTGGTGTCCTTTTAAAATATACGTTCAGTATTAATGATATGAGGAAATTATAACTACTATATGGCTTCCCATTATATGATTTTTTTGAATATTCTCCTTGATGTTCTAATTACTCTAAAGTATTGATCAGAAAATATGAGGGATTTTGAACCGACCAGGAAAATCTATCTCTATAAGAGATCACAAGCAAATATCAAAAATTTATGGGTTTGATTCCGGTAATGACAATGGTATTTAAAATCCAGTTGTATATTCAGTACATTTCCCATTTTGGTGCCTTATTGCTGTCAGCTGTGGGTATAATCTTATACTCTTTGTGTGATGCTTCCCTCCCTTACCTTTTTTATGGCCATTTTATTGAGATGTAATTTATATACTATACAAGGCTTACTTTTAAATACACACGAGTAGTTTTTAGGATATTTGTAAAGCTGTGCAACCATCACCACTATTTAATTTTAGAGTGTTTTCATTACCCCCAGAAGAAATTCCACATACATTGGCAGTCATTCTCCATTTCCCCCCTTCACAGCCCCTGACAACCACTGATCTATTTTCTGTTTCAATTTGTCTATTCCAGAATAATCTTATTTCATAGAAATGAAATCATACACTATGTAGCCCTATGTGCTACCTTCTTTCAATTAGCATAATATTTTCAAGATTCATCCATGTTGTAGTGTCTCTCACTACTTCATTACTTTTTCCTGCTGAATAATATTTCTTTGTATGGATAGACTTAATTTGTCTATCCATTCATCAGTTGATGAACTTTTGGATTGTTTCCATTTTTGGTTACTATGAATGATGCTTCTATCAGCGTTGATGTATACATTCATGTGGAGATATGGTTTTATTTATCTTGGATATATATCCAAGAGTAGAATTGCAGAGTCATATGGTTTATTCATTATCTTTCATAACAAGATAATATCTTTTCTTGTTAAATCTTTACTCCTTAGATAATATCTAGCCTGCTTAATGCATCTTATTGAAATGAAGACAATATAGTACAGAAGGAGTAAAAGACAGTGGATTTGGATCAAGACATTATGAAAAAATGTTCCAAATTTGGAAATCAAAAGAAACTACAACATGCCCTTTTGATACCACGCTGGGGCATTGTTGAGCAATGAATAAAGGATTATTTAATTCCATAAGAGAATGTGTCTATGTTTTACTGTTATTTATTATTGATTTACTATGGATTTTTGAGTCCAGATACAGTAACGTTAAATTTTAACTTGTATATTTCTGTCTGGTAGAACAAAATCACCCTCAAATTATGATTTTATTGTGTATAAGACATTAACTAATTTTGTGTACCTAGTAGTATTATCTTAATATTCCTTTTTTTCCCCAAAATATTTGTGAATAGTTCCTCAAAATATTTTTTGAGCCAGATTTTCATCTTAATGATTTCTTTCTCAGTGATTTGAATGTGTCTGTGGAATGATTCACTTGATAATTCTATAAGAGTTATGAGTTATATTTTTAAAAATTTGAAAAATGTATCTATAATACATTATAAAATGAAGACCCTAAATTCTGAATAACCAATGGAAATCTATATTAATTGTATTTTTAAATCTATGAGAGTCAAAGAAATGTTTCCCTGCTATTTATCAATCCTTCATTCTTCTTTCTCAGATTATTCATATATTCTGAAAAAGAATACTCTAGAGTGCCAAGGGTTAGGAAAGAATCAGAGAGAGAGTCATATCCCATAACTAATGCTTCACTGTGTAAGAGGTTCCAAAACTGAGTACCAAACTGCTGGAATCAGAAGTAAATAAATAATTTAGATCCAGCAGCAGATCAGTCACTGCCTAATCCATGACTCAGAGAATGTCTCCAGGATGAGAATCTAAGTTATCTTTTCTCAGTTTTGCCTTTTGCTGCTTGAACTCTGACCATGGATAAATGATGGGCAGTCTCTGCCCACATTTTTTTTAGGGTCAAGTCAAGAAGAAATAAGCACCTGCTTCTGTCACAGAATTTCCAGAAAAAGTCTCAATGAAATGTGTTGGCCTTGATTAGGTCATATGTCTTCTTGAACCCATAGCATATTCCTGGGCAGCATATTTCATTAAAAGCACTCAAATCTTCTTGTGAGTTGGTGAGAAAATAATTTCTCAGAGAAAATTTAGAACAGATACCAGAAGAAAGGAAATAGAATGTTGCTTTATAAAATAAGAGATCACAAATATAAAGGAAAACTTTACTTTTTTTAGGAATAAACTTTAAACTTTAGTAATTATAAGCTATTAGAGCTTCTTTTGTCAAAATTAGTAACAAGGAAAACAGTCCTAAAATTCATATGGGACCACGAAAGACCTCAAACAGCCAAAGCAATTCTGAGGAAAAAAAGACAAAGCTGGAGGAATCTCACTTCCTGATTTCAAACTGTAATATAAACCTATAGTAATCAAAACCATATGGCATTGGCATGAAAACATATGCAAGACCGATTGAACAGAATCAAGAGCCCCTAAATAAATCCAAGCATATATACTCAACTAACAATTCACAAGGGAACCAAGACTACCCAATGGAAAAAAGTCAGTCTCTTTAGTAAACAGTGCTGGGAAAATTGGATATTCACGAGCAAAAGAACGAAACTAGACCCCAATCTTGTTCCACTCGCAAAAATTAACTCAAAATAGAATAGAGACTTAAATGTAAGACCTGAAATGGTAAAACTCCTAAAAAAACAGTGAGAAAAAGCTTCTTGACATTGGTCTTGATGACAATCTTTTGGATATGATGCCTAAAGCATATGTAACAAAATTAAAAATAAACAAGCGAGACTACGTCAAACTAAAAATCATACGCATAGCAAAAGAAATGATTAACAAAAGGAAGAGATAACCTAGGAAATGGGAGAAAATATTTGCAAACAATCTCTAATAAAGGGTTAATATCCAAAATACATAAGAAACATACAACTCAATAGTAAAAAAACAAATAATCCAATTAAAAAGTGAGCAAAAGACCTGAATAGATATTTATCCAAAGAAGATATTGAAATGGCCAACTAGTGCATGAAAAGATGCTCAACATTACTAATCATCAGGGAAGAGCAAATCAACACCACAATGAGCTATCATTTCATACCTGTTAGGATAGCTATCATCAAGTAGACAAGAGATAACAAAAGACGGCAAGAATGTGGAGAAAAAAGAACGCTTGTGGAGTCAGGAAGTCAAGATGGTGGCGTAAGCAGACTCTGAACTCAGCTCCTCCCGCAGACACAGCCAATTTACAACTATTCATGGAAAAATTACCCCTGAGACAGAACTGAAAACTGGATAAGAGGAACTCCTGCAACAATGGACAATCCTAACTGAGGTGGAAGAGGCAGAAACTCCCTTCCGGAGACGAAAAACGCCCCCTTCACAAGCCGCCAGTTTCATGGCCGCCAGGAGCAGCTCACACGTTCGCAGCGGGGCCCTGAGCCAGGGGCGCCACCGCTGTGGGCATTTTGTGGGCCCAGCACAATCGAGATGAGTGGTACAATATCTGACTTTGCCTGCTACTAAAGCATTGGGGAGCACCCCCAGAAAACCTTGTTCACAAAGAAACTAAAACCGGCCCTTAAAGAGCCTGCACGCAAACTCACCCATTTCAGAAAGCATCCTAAAATCACCAGAAAGAAAGGTGCACAGTGATGTGGTGAAAAGAGACTTATCTAGTGGGCCCCGGGTGCAACTCGGTGGGAGGTGAGACCTCTCCAGGGACTGGGACATTGGCAGCGGCCATTGTTGTGCCCTGGTGTGGGACTGCTGACACAGATGCCATTGGAGTTCTCCCTGGGGCCTGCTAGCCCAGGTCTGCCCCACCCGCTGGAGCACCAATTTAGTCCAGCTCAGCCAGGGCAGGCAGCCCACCCTAGAGACTGGCCCCACCCAACAAAAAGCCCTCAGGCAACTTGTGGGCTTGCTTAGATCAGTGACTGGATTATCTGCAGCCTGGCAACTGAGCTGACTTTAGCAGGGCAGGGCATGCACAAGGAGCGGGTGGAGAGTGTGGGGCAGTGGCAGAGTGTGCAGGGTTCCCACCGTGGAGAGACTGGGTCCGCATCGGGAGGTCAGGGCATGCACATGGGGCAGGACTGTGTTGACTGTGTGTGTGGATCTGTGGATGGCAGGGCTTGTCAGCTGCAGAAGACTTGTGTTTCTCAAAAACCCACATAGGGGATGTGCCCCACCTTCCAAAGCCTGAAACAATTGGGTGCTCCTGTGCCTGAGGCCAGCCTCACACAGCTGCAATCCTCAGAGAGCTGACAAGAGACCTAAAGGCTGGAGGCTTATAGCAATTGTAAGGCCCTGAGCCTAACAACCTGCCACGCTGGGGGCCTACTCACTTAAAATAAATACTGCAACACAAATGTGGTATTAGAACTTGCAGCCAACTGTGCTGGGGCTCCCCACACCTGATAAAGAGACTGAAGGGCCCACAACAACTACAAGCAGCTGAGCATTACAACAGCTGGCCAGGAGCATAACTCAGCCTCCCTGGGTGCCTTCAGGGAGAGCAAACAGGCCACAACAGAAGGACACACATAGCCCACATAGGGGTCACCCCGGAACATTGAGAACTGAGGGAAGCACACGGCAGGCCTCCTAAGGCATCACTTACATAAGGTCACCTATCCAAAAGCAGGAGACGTAGCTGACCAACCTAATACGTAGACACAAGCACAGGGAAAGAGGCAAAATAAAGAGGCAAACGGACATATTCCAAGTAAGGGAACAGGACAAAACCCCAGAAAAGGAACTAAGTGAAACAGAAATGAGCAACTTACTTGACAGAGAGTTCAAACTAAGAGTGTTAAGGACGCTTACTGATCTGGGGAGAAGAATAGATGAACTCAGTGAGAATGTCAACAAAGAAATGGAAGATATAAAAAAGAACCAATCAGAAATGAAGAATACAATACTGGAAATGAAAAATTCACTGGAGGGACTCAAAAGCAGAGTAGAGGATACAGAAGAACGTATCTGTGAGCTGGACGAAAGACTAGAAGAAATTACCCAAGCTGAACAGGTGAAAGAGAAAAGAATTAAAAAGAGTGAGGACAGTCTAAGGGACCTCTCGGACAACATCAAGCGCACTAACATCCGTGTTATAGGTGTCCCGGAAAGAGAAGAGTGAGACAAAGGGGCAGAGAATCTATTTCAAGAAATAATAGATGAAAACTTCCCTAGCCTAAGGAAGGAAACAGACATCCAGGTACAGGAAGCACAGAGAGCCCCAAACAAGATAAACCCATAGAGGCCCACACCAAGATATATCATAATCAAAATGTCCAGAATTAAAGAGAGAATCCTAAAGGCTGCAAGAGAAAGTCAAGTTGCATACAAAGGAAACCCCATAAGGCTATCAGCTGACTTCAAGCAGAAACCTTACAGGCTAGAAGAGAGTGGCACGATATATTTAAAGTGCTAAAAAGAAAAAACTTACAGCCGGGAATACTCTACCCAGCAAGGTTATCATTCAAAATGGAAGGAGAGATCAAAAATTTCCCAGACAAGCAAAAATTAAAGGAGTTTGTCCCCAAGAAACTAGTGCTACAAGAAATGTTAAAGTGACTGATTTAAGGGGAAAAGAGAAGACCACAAATAGGAAAAATTACCTATTTCCATGATAAGAACGTAATGGATACAAATGCACAAAAAAATGGTTAGATATGATATCAAAAACATAAAAGGAGGGAGGAGGGGAGTTAAAGAGTACAGCTTTCAGACAGAGGTCAAACTAAAGTGACCATCAATTCTGTATAGAAGAAGAAAGGAACAGAGAAGGACTACTAAAACACTGAGAAAAAAGAAAAAGTTTAAAAATGGCAATAAGTACATACTTATCAATAGCTACTTCAAACGTCAATGGACTAAATGCTCCAATTAAAAGGCGTAGGGTGGCTGATTGGATAAAAAAACAAGACCCATATTTATGCTGCATGCAAGAGACACACTTCAGACCTAAAGACACTCACAAACTGAAAGTGAAGGGACGGAAAAAGATACTCCACGCAAATGGCAATGAAAAGAAAGCTGGGGTAGCAGTACTCATATCAGACAAAATAGACTTTAAAACAAAAACTGTAAAAAGAGACAAAGAAGGGCATTACATAATGATCAAGGGAACAATCCAACAAGAGGATATAACACTTGTAAATATCTACGCACCCAATGTAGGTGCACCTAAATATATAAAGCAATTATTAACAGACATAAAAAGAGAAATAGACA
Source organism: Ceratotherium simum simum (assembly GCF_057802395.1). Lineage (NCBI taxonomy): Eukaryota > Metazoa > Chordata > Mammalia > Perissodactyla > Rhinocerotidae > Ceratotherium > Ceratotherium simum. The sequence goes on along the minus strand of NC_141907.1, from coordinate 55,976,494 downwards.
GTAACACAATAATAGTAGGGGACTTTAACACTCCACTTACACCAACGGATAGATCATCCAAACAGAAGATCAATAAGGAAACATTGGCCTTAAATGATACACTACAACAGATGGACCTAGTAGATATATACAGAACATTCCATCCAAAAACCGAAGAATACACGTTCTTTTCAAATGCACATGGAACATTCTCCAGGATTGATCACATATTAGGCCACAAAACAAGTCTCCATAAATTTAAGAAGATTGAAATAATACCAAGCATCTTTTCTGACCACAACGGTATGAAACTGGAAATCAACTATATGAAGAAAATCAAAAAAGCCACAAATACATGGAGATTAAACAAAATGCTACTTAACAATGACTGGGTCAATGAAGAAATCAAAGAAGAAATCAAAAAATACCTGGAGACAATTGAAAATGAAAATACAACATGCCAGAATTTATGGGATACAGCAAAAGCGGTTCTAAGAGGGAAGTTTATAGCAATACGGGCCTATCTCAACAACCAAGAAAAATCACAAATAAACAATATAACAATGCACCTAAAGGAACTGGAAAAAGAAGAACAAACAAAGCCCAAAATCAGTAGAAGAAGGGAAATAATAAAAATCAGAGCAGAAATAAATGAAATAGAGACCAAAAAAAAAAAATAGAAAAATTAATAAAACCAAGAGCTGGTTCTTTGAAAAGATAAACCAAATTGACAAACCTTAGGTAGACTCACCAAGAAAGAAAGAGAGAAGGCTCAAAGAAGTAAAATCAGAAATGAAAGAGGAGAAATTACAACAGACACCTCAGAAATACAAAAGATTATAAGAGAATACTATGAAAACCTATATGCCAACCGATTCGACAATCTGGAAGAAATGGATGAATTCTTAGAATCATACAACCTTCCAAAACTGGATCAAGAAGAAGTGGAGAATTTGACTAGACCAATCACCAGTAAGGAGATTGAAACAGTAACCAAACACCTCCTCAAAAATAAAAGTCCAGGACCAGGTGGCTTTCCTGGTGAATTCTACCAAACATTCAAAGAAGACTTAATACCAGCATTCTCAAACTCTTCCAAAAAATTGAGGAGTGAGGGAAGCTCTCTAAATCATTGTATGAAGCCAACATTACCCTGATACCAAAACCAGACAAGGACAACACAAAAAAAGAAAATTACAGGCCAATATCACTGATGAACATCGATGCAAAAATCCTCAACAAAATACTAGCAAATTGCATACAATACGTTAAAAAGATTATACACCATGATCAAGTGGGATTTATTCCAGGTATGCAGGGATGATTTAACATTTGCAAATCAATCAACATGATACACCACATTAATAAAATGAAGAATAAAAATCACATGATCATCTCAATAGATGCAGAGAAAGCATTTGACAAGATACAGCATCCATTTATGATAAAAACTCTGAATAAAATGGGTATAGAAGGAAAGTACCTCAACATAATAAGGGCCATATATGACAAACCCACAGCTAATATCATCCTCAATGGTGAAAAACTGAAAGCTATCCCTCTAAGAACAGGAACCAGACAAGGATGCCCACTGTCACCACTCCTATTTAACATAGTACTGGAAGTCCTAGCCAGAGCAATCAGGCAAGAGAAAGAAATAAAAGGGATCCAAATTGGAAAGGAAGAAGTGAAACTGTCACTATTTGCAGATGACATGATTTTATATACAGAAAACCCTAAAGAATACACCAAAAAAATTTAGAAGTAATAAACGAATATGGTAAAGTTACAGGATACAAAATCAACATACAAAAATCAGTTGCATTTCTGTACACTAACAACGAATTAGCAGAAAGAGAAATTAAGAATACAATCCCATTTACAATTGCCACAAAAAGTATAAAATACCTAGGAATAAACTTAACCAAAGAGGTGAAAGATCTGTACACCCGAAACTATAAAATATTGCTGAAAGAAATTGAAGAAGACACAAGGAAATGGAAAGATATTCCGTGCTCTTGGATTGGAAGAATTAACATAGTTAAGATGTCCATACTTCCTAAAGCCATCTATAGATTCAATGCAATCCCTATCAAATTTCCAACAACATTTTTCACAGAAATAGAGCAAAGAATCCTTAAATTTATATGGAACAACAGAAGACCCCGAATAGCTAAAGGAATCCTGAGAAAAAAGAACAAAGCTGGAGGTATCACACTCCCTGACTTCAAAATATACTACAAAGCTATAGTAACCAAAACAGCATGGTACTGGCACAAAAACAGACACACAGATCAATGGAATAGAATGGAAAGCCCAGAAATAAACCCACACATCTATGGAGAGCTAATCTTTGACAAAGGAGCCAAGAACATACAATGGGGAAAAGAAAGTCTCTTCAACAAATGGTGTTGGGAAAACTGGATAGCCACACGCGAAAAAATGAAAGTAGACCCTTACCTTACACCATACACAAAAATTAACTCCCAATGGATTAAAGACTTGAATGTAAGACCTGAAACTATGAAACTTCTAGAAGAAAACATAGGCAGTACGCTCTTCGACATTGGTCTTAGCAACATATTTTCAAGCACCATGTCTGACCGGGCAAGAGAAACAACAGAAAAAATAAACAAATGGGACTACATCAAACTAAAAAGCTTCTGCACAGCAAAGGAAACCATCAACAAAACAAAAAGACAACCTAACAATTGGGAGGAGATGTTTGCAAACCATACTTCTGATAAGGGGTTAATCTCCAAAATATATAAAGAACTCATGCATCTCAACAACAAAAAAACTACCAACCCAATTAAAAAATGGGCAAAAGACCTGAACAGACATTTCTCCAAAGAAGATATATGGATGGCCAACAGACACATGAAAAGATGTTCAAAATCACTAACTATCAGGGAAATGTAAATCAAAACTACCATGAGATATCACCTCATTCCCATCAGAATGGCTATAATTAACAAGACAGGAAACAGCATGTGTTGGAGAGGCTGTGGAGAGAAGGGAACTCTCATACGCTGCTGGTGGGAGTGCAAACTGGTGCAGCCACTATGGAAAACAGTATGGAGATTCCTCAAAAAATCAAGGATAGAACTACCATATGATCCACCTATTCCACTGTTGGGTATTTATCCAAATAACTTGAAAATGACAATGCATAAAGATACATGCACCCCTGTGTTCATTGCAGCATTATTCACAATAGCCAAGACTTGGAAGCAACCTACGTGCCCATCAAGGGACGAATGGATAAAGAAGATGTGGTATATATACACAATGGGATACTACTCAGCCATAAGAAACGATGAAATCCAGGCATTTGTGACAACATGGATGGACATTGAGGGTATTATGCAAAGTGAAATAAGTCAGAGGGAGAAGGTCAAATACCGTATGATTTCCTTCATTAAGCAGTAGATAATAACAACAATAGACAAACACACAGAGACACAGATTGGATTGGTGGTTACCAGAGGGGAAGGGGGTAGGAAGGAGGGCAAAAGGGATAATTCGGCACATGTGTGTGGTGATAGGTTGTAATTAGTATTTGGGTGGTGAACATGATGTAATCTATAGAGAAATAGAAGTACAATGATGTACACCTGAAATTTATACAATGTTATAAACCAATGTTACTGCAATAAACAAAAAATTAAAAAAAAAAAAAGAACCCTTGTGCACGGTTGGTGGGAATGTAAATTAGCGTGATCACTATGGAAAACAGTACAGAGATTCCTCAAAAAATTAAAAATAAAACTACCATATGATCCAGCAATTCCACTTCTGAGTATATATATGAAGAAAAGGAAATCACTATCACCTGCACTCCCATGTTCATTGTAGCATAATTTACAATAGCCAAGAAAAGGAAACAACCTAAGTGTACATCGATGGATGTATGGATAAAGAAAATTTGGTTGTATATACAATGAAATGTCATTCAGCCATAAGAAAAAAGGATATCCTACCATTTACCTTAATATGAATGAACTTTGAGGGAATTACAGTAAGTGCGGTAAGTGGGACAGAGAAAGACAAATACTGTATGATATCACTTCTACGTGGAATTTAAAAAAAAACAAACTGATACATACAGGGAATAGATTGGTGGTTGTCAGATGTGGGAGTTGGAGGGTATGCGCAATAGGTGTAGTTGTTCAAAAGGTACAAATGTTCAATTCTAAGATAAGCCCTGGGGATGTAATATACAATGTGGTGACTATAGTTAACACCATATTGTCTATTTGAAAGTTGCTAAGAAAGTCAGTTGTAAAATTTCTCATCTCAAGAAAAAAAAAATTTGTAACTATGTATGGTGTTGAATGTTAACTAGACTTTTTGTGGTGATCATTTCACAACATATGCAAATATCAGATCACTACTCTGTACATCTGAAATTAATATAATGTTATATATGTATTATATCTCAAAAAATCCCTAAATATTGCAAGCAGGGTACTGCTTCCTCAAAGACAACTAACATCTTATGCAAAATAATTCTAAGACAATTATATGAACACTTTTTTAAATAAAAAAATCAATTGTGCACAAGGAAAAAAGAAGGGGTAAATGGACTTGCTAAAATAGAGAGAAACATTGTACTCAGGGTCAAAGCTCACTAGTTGACCTCTAGTGCATTTTTTAATAGAACAACAACAACAACAAAACAGAGATAAGTTTTAAAAATCTGGAAACATGGCCTTCAGAGAAAAATCTTCTATTTTTTTTCCTCTCTGGGAGACAAGGGCAGACGACCAAGATATATTTATCTATTTTCTAGTTTTGTGCTCACCACATGACAAGCCCTGAATCTAAGCAACTAAGCCTAGACAGGACACAAATATAAAGCCTAAGATATAGCAAGTTCATTGGAAGGAAAAGAGGGTGTATAAAAGAAGTAAACAAGAGAGAAATAGTCCAAGGTTATGAAAATCACACTGTTAGATGTGGGTTTTCCAGATACTCAAAAAAAATTAGTAGCAGCAAGTAGGACTTCTGTACAAGTATAAAACATATTCCTTCTCTGATATGTTGTAAGTACTCAATCATCTAAAACAAAGCAACAAAAGAATCTTTTTTTTTCGCTTAAAACAGCTTAGCCACTGCTTAGTCACAGTTTAGCTACTCCAACATCCACAGTGGCTTGCATCCTCAATTAAAAATACCTTTATAAATTTTTATACTGTCAGATAAATATTTACATTTTACATATGAAAGAAGAATCCATATTACATGTGAATTTCTCTTACCTAAGACCATGCTATAGTACTCATCCCATTCTGGAAGTAGATAATATAGATATATCATATCAGTCATTACATACAATAACCAACTCTCCAGCCTCTGTACAAAAGTCATGTGGTCAGTCAGTCCTGATGTGCTGCCAGGAACATAAGAAGAAGGGATGGGAAGCCCACCACACAGTCTCTCAATGACATTCCCATTGGAAAACCGAAAAGTGTATATAAATGGGATATTGAGAAGCTCAGCCAACAACTCCCCACAAAAGCTTAAAGGATCAGCAATGCAGATATCAAAGTTAGCTGCCTGTAGCCTGCTGAGTAACTCCTTATTTGTGATAGCACTGTCACATACTCTTCTGAATGTCCTTAAAACCTCCTGGTTCATTTCTGTCAGTTTTACTTGCATGTCCCACCATGAAAGTTTCGGCAGTTCAACAGTAGTTGTATAGAGAAAGGTATTGAGCTCTTCCATGAGAGTTTCTTTAGTTACTGAAAGTTGAAGGATCTCTACATTACAGGGAATCTTGGTATGATCAATCACAAGGCTAGGTGAAGGTACGAGGATGGTTATTTCATGCCCATGGAGATTGAGTTCTTCCAGAATAACTTTTAAATTAATCCAATGACTAAAATCCATGGGCCATACAAGTACTTTCCCAGCCCTTCCAGAGTCGAAGAAACACAGATGCAGCATGAAGAGGACGCAGAAGCCTTTCACAGTCTTCATGATCAGCTCCTGCTTGAACAAAACCAGGGCTTAAACCAAGTGCATGAAGTACACAATCTAAAGACCACTTACTTGATCCTCTCAACCAATTTATAGTAGGTTGGGCTGAACTTTGAACAGAATACTTTGTATTATTGACTACAATAACTGCTACTGCTTTGATAAGATCCATAAAGTCAATAAAATGTCAGAAAAAAAATACTCAGATTCAGAGTTTTAAAACTTCTTTTAGAGGATATGAAAATAAAGAGGCTTAAAATTAAACATAAATCTAAAATAATTTCTAAATGATGTTAGGAAAATCCATCATCATGTGATGCATATTCAATTAAGATTGGATTTTGTTTCATTTTCTCTGGTTGCATTAGGTGTTCATGAACAGAGTCGCCTCTCCAGTATTTCTCTTACTGATAACTCTCTTAGATATTCTAGACAGGAATGAGGCTATCATCTACTGCCAAAAGGAGAGGATATGTGCACTGTAACAGACGTTAATGCAGAAAGGAGATTTAGATCCAAATGTTCTAGTGCTAAATTTAGTGCTCTTTCTGCTAAATCACATCCATCTTTAAGAGAAAAATAATAATTTTCTTTTTACTATTACTGCAGTTATGAGTTCAAGTTCTGATTCCATGTTAGATTAATGTTATGTTGAGAAGAGATATCTTAGAATAGAAAAGGCAAGTAATGAAGAAGATAACAATAATCTTATTCTTCCTTCTAGCACATCCATTCTGTTTTCTTTGCTTTATCAATCTAAGAGACTTTTTATAATGTAAAATTCCATTTTTTTGCTTGGACCCTCACACCTGGATGCCACTACTCAATGTAGAAATGGGTCCAATTATATTTAGAGCAATAAGTTCATGTATAATTTTTTGATTAAAAGCTTGGTTTTTCCTGAAGTAATTAATCAATGGGAATATATGATGATAACACTATCATTTTTATTATTATAACGATAATTGTCTAATAAGAAATAAGATTGCGTAATTACTCAACTGATCATTTTATCTATAAATTCTACCCTCAAATTATATATCAATCTATTTTTCTTTATCAATCTACACTATCATAAATCTAATCCTGGCCATTATCATACTTAACCTGGACTAACTGCTGCTGATATTCCTGCTTTCACTTTTGCACACCTGCAAACCACTTTTCACATAGGAACTTTTCTGATTTTCGAAATAATCTACTTCACAGAACGTCATTCTTGAGCAAAACACTTTAATAACTTTCTTTTTTATGTATGTTAAAATCTACACTGTCTGAAATTCCCCCAAGGTCCCGACTAGTTTTCTAATCTTATGTATCCACTTTCTCCAATTCATTTCAGCTTGCTTTGAGCTTTTTGATTATAAGAAATTCTTTTCTGGAGTGACATCAGCTGATTGCAGAATAGGAGTTCTCTACTGCATCCCCCCCACAGAAAATTGATTTTGACCATCACCTAGGGATGAGAGTACCTTTGGGAATCAGGGAGTCCAATGCAGAAGTTTCAAGCCACCATGGAACAAATAATTCCAAGAACAGATGCATCAAAGAGGGTAAAAGGAACAGTTTCACTTTGTCTGTCTTCCTCCTCCTCCAAGGCACCATGACTCAGCATCAGGAGAGAACACTGTGATCTGTGAATTCTGCTATGGCAGGAAGTGTGATCCTGTGAGTGAGTGCCTAGCTTCCCCCATCATGAAGGATGCCACCCAAAGGGCCAATTCTTTTTTGTCTTACTCAGATTACTGAGGAGATCTGCAATATTGAGAGGCTAGACGAGGCTGGAATCATAGTCAGAGCTCAGAAATCGTCAAGGAGAGACTATAAACCACTTCATAGTTCTTCTTACTAAACAATTTGTGGACTCCATTAGAATGCCTGCCCACAAGCCACAGGGAACACCTCGCCTGCAGACTACCCCCAATTGGTCCAAAGATGTCCCCCACGCTCCATGCACTTCACCTCAGTGACCTAGATGGCTCCAGATGATTGTTCCCATTGATCGTGAGAGGGAGCACTTATAGACAGAGAGTGAGCAAGTGTAAAAGGCTGGCCCAAATCTGTGAGCAGAGGAGAATTCTCACAAATGAGCATTTCAGGCCTCTACCTTAGGAAAAGAAAAAGAGAGGCTCTCAAAACTTGGTCTCACTTTATAGGATCGAGAGAAGGCATATAATCTGAAGAAATACTTCTTGGTGGGAACAAGAAGTGAGGAGCAGGGATATCCATAGAAAAGCTCTGAGAAAGACTCAGAATTCCTAGTCAGACTGATAGGTGAAGATATCTCTCTCCCAAAGCCAGTCAGTAAAGACTGGAGGAGGTGACTGCTTCTTTAACTGTGAACACCAATGCAAGACTTCAAGGAACATGAAAAATCGAGGAAATATGACACCATCAAAGGAACAATATAATTTCTCAGTGACCAACAGCAAAGAAATGCAAAACCATGAATTGCTTGAAAATACTTTAAACTAAATTGTTTAAAGGAAGCTGAGTGAGCTATAAAAGAACACAGAAAGTCAACTCAGTGAAATCAGGAAAACAATATATGTACAAAATGGGAGGTTCAACACAGACAGAAATCATAAAAAGAATCAAACATGAAGCTGAAATAAATTAAAGAGATTATATTGTTTAGATGAGGACAAACAAACAGGAATCTTGGATCTGAAGAATAGAGTGAATAAAATAAAAAATGAATACAGATCATCAACAGCAGCCTCAATCAAGCAGCAGAAAGAATCTGTGAACTCAAAGGCAAGTCATTTGAAATTATACAGTCAGAAGATAAAAAAAAAAAAAAGACCAATAGTCTGATTTATAAAGAAGCACAATTCTCAACAAAATATTAGCAAACCAAATTCAACAGCATATTAAAAGGATCATACACTATGATCAGGTGTGATTTATTCCTGGAATACAAAGTTGGTTCAAATAAGCAAGTCAGTAAATTTGATACATTACATTATTAGCATAAAAGTCAAGAATCATATGATCATCTCAATAGATGTAGGAAAAAAGCATTTGAAAACTACGATATCCTTTCAGGATAAAAATGCTCAACAAATTGGGTACATAAGGAACATACCTCAACATAATACAGGCCATATGTGACAAGCCCACAGCTAACATCATACTCAATGGTGAGACGCTGAAAGCTTTTCCTCTAAAATCAGGAACAAAGCATCTGCCCACTCTCCACTTTTTTTCAACATAGTGTTGGAAGTCCTACCCAGGGCAATCAGACAAGGAAAAGTAATAATAGGCATCCAAATTGGAAAAGAAGAAATAAAATTACCTTTGTTTGCAGATTATTTGTCTTACATACAGAAAAATCTTGAAGATTCTATGAAAAAATTGTCAAGAACTAATCAGTGGATTCAGTGAATTTTCAGGATACAAAAATCAACATACAGAAAGGAGTTGTGTTTCTGCACACTAACAATGAAACATCTGAAAAAGAAATAAGGAAAACATTCCCATTCACAATGGCATCAAAAATAGTAAAATGCTTAGGGATAAATTTAACTAGGGACATGAAAGATCTGTATACAGTCAAGCATGACATAACATTTTGGTCAATGATGGACCGCATGTACAATGGTGGTCCCATACGTTTAGTACTATATAGCCTAGGTGTGTAGTAGGCTATACTATCAAGGTTTGTGTAAGTACACTCAATGATGTTCACAAAATGTCAAAACTGCCTAATGATTCATTTCTCAGAATCTATACCCGTCATTAAGCAATGCATGACTATAATGAAAAAGACAAGACTTTGATGAAAGAAATGGAAGAAGACACAAAAGATGAAATGATATTCTGTATACGTGGATCAGTAGAATTAATATTGTTAGAATGTCCATACTACCCATCTATATTAAACAAAATCCCTATAAAAACTCCAAGGCATTTTCACAGAAATAGAAAAACAATGCTAAAATTATTATGGAGACAAAAAACACCTAGAAGAGCCAAAGAAAGCCTGAGAAAGAACAAAGTTTAAGGCGGCACACTTCCTGATTTCAAACTATGCTATAAAACTATAGTGATCAAAAAGTATAGTACTGGCATAAAAATATACACATAAGCCAATGGAACAGAATATAGAGCCTAGAAAAACAAAGCCTCAAATATATGGTCAACTAATATTTGACAAGGGAGCCAAGAATGCTCAAGGGGGAAAGGAATGTATCTTTCATAAATGGGGTTGGAAAACTGGATAATCATGTGCAGAGGAAAGAAACTGGAACCCTATACTATACCACTCACAAAAATTAACACAAAATGGATAAAGCCTTAAATGTAACACCAAAAACTGTAAACATCCTAGAGAAAACCTGAAAAAAAAATCTGCTTGACATTTTTCTTGCCAACGATTTTTTGTATATGACACCAAAAGCAGAAGCGATGGAAGCAAAAAGAAGCAAGTAGGACTACATCAAACTAATAACTTATACACAGCAAAAGAAATAACAAAATGAAAAGGCAACTTATGGAATGGAGGAAATTTTTGCAAATCATATGTCTGATAAGGTGTTAATATCCAAAATATATAAAGAACTCATACAACTCAATAGCAAAAAAAAAAAAAAAAGAAAAAATCTGATTAAAATATTGGCTGAGGAATTGCATAGAAATTTTTCAAAGAATATGTAAAAATGGCCAATGGATACATGAAAATGTGGTTGACATCACTAATCCTCACAGAAATGCAAGTCAAAATCACAATGATATGTCACCTCACCTGTTAAAGTGGCTATCATCAAAAGACAAAGTATAACAAGTGTTAGTGTGGATGTAGAGAAAAAAGGAACAATTGTGCAATGTTGTTGGGAATATAAATTGGTACAGCACACATGGAAAACAGTATAGAGTTTCCTCAAAACATTAGAAATAGAATTACTATCCAGCAATCCCACCTCTGAGTAATTACCCAAAGGAAATAAAAACAGGACTTAGAAGAGATAACTGTACTACTGTGTTCATTACAGCCTTATTCGCTGTGTCCAGAAAGGGAAACAACCTAAGTATCCATCAATATATGAATGGGTAAAGTTGATGTTGTATATGTACACAATAGAATATTCATCAGCCATGAGAAAAATGAAAATCTTTCCATTAGCCACAACATGGATGGACCCTGAGGGCATTATGGTAAGAGAAATAAATAAGGGAAAAAAAGACGAATAATGTATGATCTCACATATATGTGGAATCTGAAAAAGACAAACTCATAGAAACAGAGAATGGAGGAGTGGTTTTCAGGGACTGTGGTTTGAGAGAAACGAGATGTTGGTCAAAGGGTACAAACTTTCAGTTATAGGATGAATAAATTCTGAGGATCTAATGTACAGCACAATGATTATTGTTAACAATACTGTATCATACTTGAAGTGGCTAAATGAATAGTGATTTTAGATTTTCTCACCACAAAAAAGAAATGGGATTCATGTGACATAACAGATATGTTAGCTAATGCTAAGGTGGCTATATTTGCAATATATAAGTGTATTAAATCACCTCAAAATAACACAAGGTTAGTTGTAATTATATTTCAGTAAAGCTGGAAAAAATTTGAGATTATAAAATAATGTGAGAACATGATTATAAAAATCCCCCAAATCAAGCATTCTTCTGAATTATATTTGTTATGCACCACAGAAGAGCTAAAGACTTTTGACCGACACCAATGAATTCATCCATTATCAGCATTACTCATTCAACATTGTTGGGTACATTCTGGCCTGAGTGTTAATGATTTTGTTCTTTATTAGAAAAAAATAAGGTGCTTTTTTTTGTTTTCATAATGTTAGTAGGTCTGGAAATAGAAGAGGGTTTACTGTCTCTTAGATACATGTTCGGTAGTCATTACATGTCTACATTATGAAAATTCCTTTCCTTTTACAAAGCTTCTTCAGTTTCTGCTTTAATTTGTCTACTCAAAGAATGCTCCAAGTCATTTGGAGTGCTTAAGTATGAAGGTATTGACTTCCATTTCTGGCCATGATTATATACGTGGAACCAGACTAACCCTCTGCCATAATAAACCAGAAAAATGGACAAATTATATGTAACAATTATTTTCAGATAATGAACATTAGATATCACAGAAATATGATAACTAAGAGAAGGGAAACCAATGAGGAGAACCCTAAGACCACTCCAGCTTTCTGACTATAGCCACTTTTCAGATTACACTGCAAGCGCAGGGTCTACATCAGAAAATGGCAGTATCAGTGCAGCAGGAAAGAGATAGTGGAGTTTGAGGAGACTAGACATCTGGAATAGGATCTGCATAACTTAGAAATAAAAATGACCCACACTATTTTCTACTAAAAAATTAAGCTACTCAGAGAGGGATTTGTTTTGACATGCTAAAGTCAATTTTCACACATGGCCTTAAAGTATCTTCTCTTTAATACTGCTTTTATATCTTTCAGGTTGTCAACTGTTTAAAATTCTGCTAAAATACCAGTAATGTGACCTTTTCCCAGAGCCCATGCAGAAAATAAGATAAAATCATTCCCAGTAAACATGGCTATTCCTGTCAGGGTAAATAGCCAGAGTGAAAGGGATCCCATTTAGAAAACTAGCCACCAAGTGTCCAGTGGGTCTACTGAAACAATGGTGTCATATCACGGACTGTGTATTTGATTCTATTGCTGGCAGATTTGATACTCTAGATACTTGGTGTTAGGAGCAGTTAAATCAGTTTTGGTAAATGGATGTCCATTCATTTGGGCCCATGCATACCTCACTCTCTGCAATCATGCCCACTTTGCAAATTTTCTCTTGGGGCCAGGACTAGGATGGCTAATGGTAGAGGCTGGCTGATGTCAACTGGCTGAGTCAGTTTATTGTTATTTACTACTTTAATATTTATCACCTATTCTGTGATGGATGTTCTCTGGTGATCATTAATGTCATGTCTCATAATTAAGTCTTTAACCTCTAACAGGGCCCTGTAGCATGCCAGAATTTGTTTTTCAAAATGCCTGTAATTCTTCACTGCAGATGGCATTGTCTTGTTGAGTTATGATTCTCTTATTATGCTTGCCATATATTCCACACGGTATCTTCACTGACGTTTTTAACATCCTAAGGTCTACCTAGTAATACAGCTCTTCACACGTAGATCTACTGCAGAGTCCTTTCTTGCTCTAGGGCCACTCAGAGCTAGTAGTCTTTGTGTTCCCTGGTATATGAGCCAGAGTATGGAATATATTTCCTTCGATTCCTGAAAAAGGCCTATAATTTACTGTCTTCCTTCTTTGTGGGAGGAAAGGCAAAATGTGAAAATCTGTCCTCTATTTGGAAATGATGTCCTCAAAAAACCCTGATGATTGAATCTCAAATTTATTGATGTGGTAGATACTTTAATATTCATAACCTTTTTCTATCACTTTCTGGAGCTCACATGTCTTCACAGGCCACCAAAATACTAGCTATTTCTTGCTCGTCTTTTCCGATTTGTGTAATATCATCAACAAGGTGAGTTAGTGCAATTTTCTGAAGGATGTCCAGAGAACTTATATGTCTTTGGGTTATCAAAAGGGAAGAGAAGAAAGTTTATTTCATATAGACCCAAGGCAAAACTGTAATTTTATGCCATTGTCTGCTCCAAGACAAGGAGAACTGTTTTTGATTCTCCTTTCAGATAGGGATAGAAGAGAACACATTCACAAAAACAACGACCTCATACATGTATGTACACGAAGATGAGTTGCATATCCATGAAGATGAGTATTTTCTGCTCTAGCAGAGATACTACATCTGGCACAGAGGCTGAGAGTGGAGCAACTACTCGCTCGAGTTTTTGAGAGTCTCTTATCAGTCTCTAGGATCTGTTGGTTTTGCAGTGGTCAGACTGTTAATTAATGGAGATATAATAGAATTCATCATCCTGCATCTTTTAAATCTTTAAGATCTTTAATTTGAACCCTCCTCAGAATTGTGATATTATTTTCTATTTGTACTTTGACTACAAAGTTAGAGGAGTGTTGGGAGGAAGTTATTTCAAGGAAATAATGGGTTCAATAGTGGTCCCCCCCAAAATATGTCCAAGTCCTAACCTCCAAAACCTATGAAGGTGACCTTATTTGGAGAAAGGGCCTTTGCAAATTAGTTAAGTTAAGAGTATCAAGATAAGTTCATACTGAATTTAGGATGGACTCTAAATCTAATGTTGAGTCTCCTTATAAGAAGAAAGATGGAGGGAAATTAGAGACACACAAAGGAAAAGGTGATGTGAAGAAAGACAGAGATTAGAGGGAAGCCACAGCCAAGGAACACCAAGGATTGTCAGCAGCGGCCAGAAGGTAGGAGAGAGGCATGGAATGGATTCCTTCTCAAAGCATCAGGAAGGAATGGATTCTGACAGCACTTTGACTTCAGACTTCTTGCCTCCACAACTATGAAACAATAAATTCGTATTGTTTTAAGCCACCAAGTTTGTGGTAATTTGATACAGCAGCCCTAAGAAACTAGTGAAAATTGCTTCTGTATGGGCTTTCCCTCTATGATAGACCTTATCCCATAGGCTGAGAATGTCTTTTGTGGTTTGTGCCAATGAAAAAGTGTATGTATTCAATTATATCTTTTGGGAACAGAGAAAATCAACAATTATTTCAGAAAGATTGTTGTCTCTTTGGGAAGAATTGAGGGAATCATTAGCATGTACATGTGCCATGATGTTATAGGATTTTTCCTCTGGAGGACCCATTGTCTTTATCAGTCAATGAGTTCCAGTTCTAAAACTGCTCAGGTCCAAAAATCTGGCAAGTGATTGTGATTTTTTTTTTTTTTTTAGATTTTATTTATTTTATTTTTTCCCCCCAAAGCCCCAGTGGATAGTTGTATGTCGTAGCTGCACATCCTTCTAGTTGCTGTATGTGGGACTCGGCCTCAGGATGAACGGAGAAGTGGTGCCTCGATGCGCACCCGGGATCCGAACCTGGGCCACCAGCATCGCAGCGCGTGCACTTAACCACCAAGCCACAGGGCCGGCCAGTGATTGTGATTTTAGGAGAGAAATTATCCTCGACCTTCAGATGCCTGTCCTTGAACTCTTCTGGTATTATAGGCTAAGCAGTGTTCTTTTTAGTGGCTTATCACTTTTGTCCCTAGGGCTGCCTGCTTGATAACCATATCCATAGCTTTTCATGATTTTGGCCTGTCTGGCTGCCACTCTGAACTTATTGTTCATTCCAATCATTGTGATGATTTGACTTTTGATGACTGAGCACCATCATTTGGTCTCACACTTCCAATTAAAAGATGAATAAGTTCTAGGGATCTTTGGACACCATAGTGATTAAAGCTAATAATGGTGTATTATATACCTGAAAGTTGCTAAACAAATAGATCATAAATGTTCTCACCACAAAAAGGAAATGGTAATTATGTGACATGATGGAGGTATTAACTAATGCTATAGTGGGAATCATATTACAATATATAGGCGTATCAAATTTACACATTATACACCCTAAACTTACACATTGTTATATTTAAATTATATCTCAGTAATACTTAAAATTTTTTTATATTTTGATGTTACATGATAGTACTATTTCAATTCAAATAAAAATAACTGTGATCACAAATAAAGAAATAAACAAATAAATTCTCAACAATAAATGATTACATTGACTATGTTATTTTATTTAAATAAATGAAATAAATATATTCAGGGAAAATGAGAGGAAAACTAAAAGAGTTGCCAGACTTCAGATAAATATTTCTTTAATAAAAAAGTCACTTACTAAAACTTACATATAAATAAATGAATAAATACTGACATTGGGGGTAGAACAATTATTTCTAAAATGTTTACTATTTTGGTCAATATAGAATGACTTCTCACTAAAAAGTCACTTCTCAACCTCCCATCCTTGTCTCTTGAACCTCACATCTTAATTTTTATTTGATACATTATTACTTTGTTTATAACATACACATCTTGTTAAGGACCACTATTTCTAGTACCGTTTAGCCTTAGTTTGGTATTTATAAGGATATAAATTTGTCTTTCTGTTTTACCTCAGTCTTCCTATTCCTGAAAGTCTTGTTTTTATTAATTTGTTCTCTGTCAAATATCTTGTTTATGTGGTTTGGAGCTTTTCTTTTTGTGGTTTCCTTGTTTTCCTGAGATATATCCAGAGGTACTTATTCCTTAAATTCTTGCATATTAAGAAAAGCCTACCTTGTGAGCACAAAGATAGAAACCTAGAAATAATTCAGGTGGATAAGGAGAGAGAACTAATATTTTTAAAAAATGAAGAAATACTTCAAGAAATATCTGACCCAATTAGGAAAAGTAACATAAGGATTATAGGTATCCCAGAAGGAGAAGAGAGGTAGAAAGGAGCAGAGAGCTTATTGAAAGAAATAATAGCTGAGGAATTCCCAAACCCAGGGAAGGAACTGGACATGCAGGTACATGAAGCTAATAGAACTCCTAATTACCTCAATGCAAAAAGACCTTCTCTAAGGCATATAATATTAAAACTTTCAAAAGTCAAATAAAAAGAAACAATATTAAGGGCAGCAAAAGACAAGAAAATAACCTACAAGGGAACCCCCTCAGGCTTTCAATGGATTTCTCAGCAGAAACCCTATAGGCTAGGAGAGAGTGGAATGATATATTCAAAATACTGAAAGACAAATCTTTCAGCCAAGAGTACTATATCCAGCAGTATTGTGTCCTTCAGATTTGACAGAGAAATAAAAGCTTTCTCAGATAAACAAAAGGAGAGGGACTTCATTGTCACTAGACCTGCCTTTCAAGAAGTGATAGAAGAAGCCCTCCTACCTAAAACAAAAAACCAAAGGTTTACAAATCTTTGAGCAAGGAGATAGATAGACAGAATTTAAGAATTGAAGCTCTCTATCAGAATAGGACTGCAAGCACTTAATTATAACATAAAGGATAAAGGGAAAGAAAACATCAAAAACAACAACAACTACTTCAATTTTGTCACAAACTCAAAACACAAAGAATAATAATTTGTGACAATGATAACATAGAAGGAAAAGAGGGAAAAAATGGAACCTGCATAGGCTAATGGAGATAAAAGGCTATCAGAAAAGGGACTATCTATGCACGTAACATAGGCGCACCAACTATTAACTAAACAACTAAAGGTAGAAATTGACAGCAACACAATAATAGTAGGTAACCTTAACACCCCACTTACATCAATGGATAGATCATCAGACACAAAGTCAACAGGAAAACAGTGGCTTTAAATGAAACATGAGATCAGATGGACCTAGTAGACATATATAGAACATTCCATCTAAAAGCAGTAGAATACACATTCTTCTCAAGTGCACATAGTACATTCACAAAGATAGGCAATATATTGGGAAACAAAGAAGTGTCAATAATGTAAGAAGATTTAAATTGTATCAAGCATCTTTTCTACCCACAATGTATGAAACTAGAAATCAACTACAAGAGAAAAGGTGGAAAATCAAAAATATGTGAAGGCAAAACAGTATACTACTGAAAACCTATTGGATAAATAAGAGTTCAAAGGAGAAATAAAAAAAAGCCTGGTGACAATGAAAATGTAAATACCATATGATCTCACTCATAAGTAGAAGATAAAAACAACAAAAAAACACATAGACACAGAGATTGGATTGGTGATTACCAGAGGGGAAGGGAGGAGGGAGGGGGGCAAAAGGTATGATTAGGCCTATGTGTGTGGTGATGGATTGTAATTAGCATTTGGGTGGTGAACATGATGTAATCTATGCAGAAATAGAAGTATAATGATGTGCACCTGAAATACATACAATATTATAAACCAATATTACCAAAATAAAATAAAAGAAAACATAAGATTCCAAAACTTATGGGATGCAGCCAAAATGGTACTAAGAGGGAAGTTTGTAGCAATACTGCCGCACCTTAACAAACAAGAAAAATTTAAATAAGAAATGTTACCTATACCTAAAAGAACTAGAAAGAGAAGAACAAACAAAGCCCAAAGTCAGTAGAAGGAAGGAAATAATAAAAATCAGAGTAGCATAAATGAAATAGAGACTAAAAAAACAATAGAAAGGATCAATGAAACTAAGGGCTGATTCTTCGATAAGATAAACAAAACTGGCAAACCCTTAGCCAGAGTTACCTGTGAGAAAGGAGAGAAGACTCAAATAAATAAAATCAGAAATGAAAGAGGAAAAATTGCAATGGGCACACAGAAATATAGAGGATAATAAGAGAATACTATGAAAAAAATTAGATAACTTAGAAGATATGCAAAAAATTGGATAACTTAGAGAAATGGATAAATTCTTAGAATCATACAGCCTCCAAAAACTGAATCAAGAAGAAATGGAGAATCTGAATAGACTAATCACAAGCAAAGAGATTGAAACAGTAATCAAACACCTCTCAAAAAGCAAAAGTCCAGGACCAGAAAGGTTCTCTGGTGAATTCTACCAAACATTCAAAGAAAATTTAATACCCATCTTTCTCAAATTCTTCTGAAAAATTGAAGAGGATGGGAAGCTTCCTAACTGATTCACCAGGCCAACATGACCCTGATAGCAAAACTAGACAAGGCAACACAAAAAAGGGAAATTACCTGCCAATATCGCTGATGAACATAGATGCAAGAATACCTTGACAAAATATTAACAAATTAAATACAAGAATACATTAAAAGGATCATACGCCGTGATCAAGTGGGATTTGTTCCAGGGATGCAGGGATGGTTCAACATCAGCAAATCAATTAACTGATATACCACATTCAGAAAATGAAGAATAAAAATCATGGGATCACCTCAAAAGACTCAAAGAAAGCATTTGACCAGATCCACCATCCATTTACAGTAAAAACTCTCAATCAAACGGGTATAGAAAGAAAGTAACTCATCATAATAAAGGACATATGACACACCCACAAATAACATCATACTCAAAGGTGAAAAAATGAAAGCTATTCCTCAGAACAGGAACAAGACAAGGATGCTTACACTCACTACTCTTATTCAGCACAGTACTGGAAGTTTTTGCCAGAGCAATTAGGGAAGAAAAAGAAATAAAAGGGATCCAAAATGCAAATGAAGACGTGAAACTGTCACCATTTGCAGATGACATGATTCTATATATAGGAAACTCTAAGGAATCCACCAAAAACCCATTAGAAATAATCAATGAATACAGTAAAGTTTCGGGGTACAAAAATCAACACACAAAAGTCAGTTGCATTTCTATACTCTAATAACGAACTGGCAGAAAGAGAAATCAAGAACACAATCCCATTTACAATCTCAAAAAAGAATAAAATATCTAGGAATAAATTTAAACAAGGAGGTGAAAGATCTATACAGTAGAAACTACTAGACATTGTTGAAAGAAATTGAAGAAGACATAAAGAAATGGAAAGACATTCCATGCCCATGGATTGGAAGAATAAACATAATTAAAATGTTGATATTACCTAAAGCAATCTACAGATTCAATGTAATCCCAGTCAGAATCCCAATGACATTCTTCTTGGAAATAGAAGAATCCTAAAATTTTTATGGACTAACAAAAGACCACGAATCACCAAAGCAGTCCTGAGAAAAAAGAATAAAGTTGGAGGCTTCACAGTCCCTGACTTTAAAATATACTACAAAGCTATAGTAATCAAAACAGCATGGTACTAGGAGAAAAACAAACACACAGATCAATGGAACAAAATTGAGAGCCCAGAAATAAAACCACACCTCTATGGACAGCTATCCTTTGACAAAGGAGCCAAGAACGTACAGTGCAGAAAGAGAGTCTCTTCAATAAATGGTGTTGTCAAAATTGGATAGCCAAATGCAAAAGAATCAACATAGACCATTATCTCACACCACACACAAAAATTAACTCAAAATGGATTAAAGACTTGAATGTAAGACCTGAAACCATAAAACTCCAGAAAAAAAATATAGGTAGTATGGGGCCAGACGGGTGGTGCAGCAGTAAAATCTGCATGCTCCACTTTGGCGGCCCAGGGTTCACAGGTCCAGGTCCTGGGCACACACTGATGCACCACTTGTCAAGCCATGCTGTGATGGCATGCCATATATTGTAGAGGAAGATGGGCATGGATGTTAGCCCAGGGCCAATCTTCCTCAGCAAAAAGAGGAGAATTGATATTGGATGTTAGCTCAGGGCTGGTCTTCCTCACACACACACACACATACACACACACACACAAATATAGATAGTATGCTCTTTGACATGAGCCTTAGTAGTATCTTTTTGAATACCATGTCTACTCAGGCAAGGGAAACAAAAAAAATAAACAAATGGGACTACATCAGTCTAAAATCTGCACAGTAAAGGAAACCATGAACAAAATGAAAAGACAACACACCAATTGGGAGAAAATATTTGTAAATTATATATCCCCCAAGGAGTTAATTTCCAAAATATATAGAGACCTCATACAACTCAGCAACAACAAAAAATGAACAGCCCAATAAAAAAAATGGGCAGAGGATGTGAACAGACATTTTTCTGAAGAAGATATACAGGTGACCAACAGGCACATGAAAAGATGTTCAACATCACTAATTATTAGGGAAATGCAAATCAATACTACAATGAGATACCACCTCACACCCGTCAGAAGGGCTATAATGAACAAAACAAGAATTAAGAAGTGCTGGATGGGGCAGGCACCATGTTGTAGTGGTTAAGTGCACGTGCTCCGCTTTGGCAGCCCAGGGATCGCAAGTTCGGATCCCAGGCATGCACCAAAGCACCACTTGTCAAGCCATGCTGTGGTGGCATCCCATATAAAGTAGAGGAAGATGGGCATGGATGTTAGCCCAGGGCCAATCTTCCTAAGAAAAAAAGAGGAGGATTGTCATCGGATGTTAGCTCAGGGCTAATCTTCTTTACAAAAAAATAAAAGAAGTGTTGGAGAAGATGTAGAGAAAAGGGAACCCTCATACACTGCTGATGGGAATGCAAACTGGTGCAGCCACTCTGGAAAACAGTATGGAGGTTTCTCAAAACACTCAATAGACTCTCAATAGAAATACCAGATGATTCAGCGATCCCACTACTGGGTATTTATCCAAAGAACATGAAATCAATACTTCAAAAAGATTTATGCATCCCTCTGTTCATTGCAGAATTACTCACAATAGCCAAGATGTGGAAGCAACTCAAGTGCCCATCAACAGATGAATGGATTAAAAAAAATAGTAAATACACACAATGGAATACTACTCAGCCATAAATAAAGACAAAATTGTGCCATTTGGGACAACACAGACAGACCTTGAGGGTGTTATGCTAAGCAAAATAAGCCAGAGAAAGACAAATACGATAGATAAGGAGAACATATTAGTGTTTACCAGAGGGGGAGGGGATTTGGGGAGGGAAATGGGAGTAAAGGGGCACATATGTATGGTGACAGATAAAAACCAGACACTTGGTTGTGAACACCATGCAATCTATACAAAAACTGATATAGAGATATGTACACTTGACATTTACACAATGTTACAAGCCAATATGAGGGTCTGGTCTAGTGGTATAGTGGCTAAGTTCCCAAGCTCCGCTTCCACAGCCCAGCGTTTGCAGGTTGAGATCCTGGGTGCAGACCTACGCACCGCTTATCAAGCCATGCTGTGGCAGGCGTCCCACATATAAAGTAGAGTAAGGTGGGCACAGATGTTTGCTCTGGGCCGATCTTCCTCACCAAAAAAAAAAAAAAAAGAAGAAGGAAAGCATGTCACTTACTACAATAAAAATGAACCTTGAGGACATTATACTAATTGAAATGAGCCTGTCCTAAAAAGACAAAGACAAATAATGCCACTTATATGAGGTATCTATAGTAGTCAAATTCATAGAAACATCAAATATAATGGTGGTTGCCAGGGTGGGGTGGACGGGGGAAATGTGGAGTTGTTCAATAGTGCCATTTCAGTTTTCCAAGATGAAAAAGTTCTAGAGCTCCATTGCACAATAACGTGAGTATAATAATACTGCTGAAATGTAAACTGAAAAATGGTTAAGATGGTAACTTTTATATGTGTTTTTTACCACAATAAATAAATACATAAATAACAGAAATATTCTTGCCCTATTATCTACTTTAAATTCCACTAAAACTTCAAAAATCAGTATTTCCTTCAAGTTGGTGTGTACACCATTTAACCTATTTTTATTCTTTATTAACTCCATATATTTTGCCTTGTCTCCTAATTAATCACCAACTCTGGGCTCTGATGATTGTTCAAGCAAATAATGATTATCCTAAACTTAACCACCTATATCTATATTCCCAAAGGCACAACAATATCTTGTTCTTATTATTGAAAATCTGATATATTTATACATTTTAAGTTAATGGTTATTACTACTATAAATTTATGAAAGCTAAAGAAGAAACTGGGATGCAAGTATTCAATAGACAAATGATTTCCCAGAACATAAACATTGAGTATGTCAGAAATTATTGATAGTCTTTCTTCAAATGACAAGTTTGATAAATATATCTAATGTTGTATTTGAATCAACTTCCAAATGGTACATAATCCTCTTTTCATATACGAATACAAACTTGACACTCTCAAAATTCATTTCATGTAATGCATCAACATTCAAGATTCAAATTTATTCCTATATACCACTGTATAAGTTTGCCAGGGCTGCCATGGCAAAGTACTACAAGTTGGGTAGCTTAAACAACAGAAATTTATTTTCCCTCAATTCTGGAGGCTAGAAGTCCAAGATCAAAGTGTCAACAAATTTGGATTCTTCTAAGAACTCTCTCCTTGTGTTATAGATGGTTGTCTTCCTCTGGTGTCTTCACATGTTCTCCTGGCATGTGTCGATATTCTAGTCTCCATATAGGGTGGGTACTGTATGACCTCATTTTATCTTAATTACCTCTTTAAATGTCCTATCTCCAAATAAATTCACATCTGAGGTACTGGCTATTAGGACATTTCTGGAGAGGACACAGTTCAGCTAATAAGAACCACAATTTAAAGTATTAAAATAAATTATACATTTTGACAAAGAAATCCAGTAGCAGAGTATGAGTCCTCCAAGTATATACCTATCATCACCCCAATATTAAGAAACACAACAGAGAGAGAAGATATTCTGCTCAAATGAACATACAAATGAATCTAAAGGTGAAACCCCAACCATCATATTTTAACAGACAAAGCATGACAGTGGACTTATTTTAGACTTAATTAGGAATTACTTTATGTTCAATTTTAAGCACTTGAATTCCTATCCTCTAAATATAGCTTTTAGGAAGCTTTTGGTAGTTTGACCTATGTGACTCAATTTTATTGGCCTTTTGTACCACGACAGCTACATTCAATTTCATCATTGGCATGGGCAGGCTGTCCAAAGTTCAGCCCCATTCACCATCAACTGGATGAGAAGTTAAAGTATGGAAAACATTTATCGTAACTCTGGATTATGAACTTCCTGAGCTTGGTTTGAGCCCAGGTTAGTTAGAGCAAAAGCCTTTCAAATGAAAAATTAAAGTGACTTTAGGAGTTACCCCTGAGAGGTAAGTAACCTAATTAGGGCATGCCATATGTTAGTAAACTCCTGCTCCAGTGTCTGTTAAAGGAAACACACATACATACTCACACACATAAATATACTGATAATGACAGAATGTCTATACTTAAGTGTTTTAAAATAATTATAGTAATATAAGTATAATATATTGCATTATATCAATACCAAACCACAGGAGAAAGATCTGAAAACCTCAATATTTATAATTACTTTCACATCATTGGTCATTTCTGGATCCAAAATATTTCTCGTTCATTAAGGTCCAGAGAAATGAATAGATCTATATTGTGGCAATAACTTTACCCTTCAAAAGAAAAATAAAACAATAAAATTGTCTGCCCTGACAGATCTTAAACAGAGATCTGTTTTTAACCCATATTTCCGTATGGAGCAACTACTACTGCCATTGTGTACTTAAAGATTAATCTTATTTCAAGCCAGAAATATCACAAAAATTGCTTGAGAAAAACTACACCTATGCTGGTTG
This sequence comes from Ceratotherium simum simum, assembly GCF_057802395.1. Taxonomy (NCBI): domain Eukaryota; kingdom Metazoa; phylum Chordata; class Mammalia; order Perissodactyla; family Rhinocerotidae; genus Ceratotherium; species Ceratotherium simum. Next base: position 55,952,475 of record NC_141907.1, on the reverse strand, counting down.
GCAACTTTTCTCTAAATGCATTCTATAACATTTCCTCATGACAGACAAGCTTCAGACTTCAATCATCAAGACTTGTTTTCTTTTCTTCATGTTAAAGTCTCACATGGCTTCACCGATGTTTTTCATCTGAGATAAATTCACACTCTACACATTCTCTTCTGCAAGAAATTCTGATCTGCAAAAAATTCTGTTTTTCAACATAATTCTTGATTGTAGCATTTAGAATGTGAATATGATTCTGGAGATATAGTTTACTCAATACAGCGTAGAAGGGGCTATTGTTTGCTGTATTAAGGAATGATCTATCTAAGATACTTGGTTCAAATTTTATAGTTATCAAAATATGCATAGCTAGGCAAGTGATGTTGGCATTATGGCAGAATAGGAGGTCTCTCACTCATGTCCAACCAAAGTAACAATAATTTGTAGCCACCCAGGGAAAAAAAGTGCTTTTGTGGGAAATTTGGGATCCAGGTAGGAGGTTGTGAAATCCTGATGGAGCCCGAGACTAAGCATGGCCATTTTAAAAAGGCTCACACCTAGATTGCCACCTGCCAGCTGACTGTAGTCCCAGCTACAGACCCAGAAATGAGTGTATACCACTGTGGACTTGGCTAGAGCCCTGATTTGCCTTGGTCCTGCCACCAACACCACCTATCCAGGGGACCTCTGTGGAGGAGACACACCTGCACATACCTTGAGTAACAGGCCCACAAATCTTAGCCCCTACTGCAGATCCTGAAGCAGTCCTGCACCTCAGCTCCATCCCGTCTCAGCTGTGGTCCCAGAGCATTCCTGCCAGCACAGGGACCCAGTGGGAGACACGCCCATCTGTGCCCTGGAGGCAGGTCCAGTGGCCTCACCCCAACTGCAGGTCCTGAAGCAATACTTTGATTCAGCTCCAACTCCTCCTAGTCACAGTCCAAGTACTATCATGCCTGCCCAGGGACCCAGCAGGAGAGACACCCGTTCATGTCCCTAGAGGCAGGCCTACAGAGCTAGGACCCAGCATGGATCTTAAAACACTTCTACGACTTGGTTCCAGCCCCACTCAGCTGTGGTCCAGTTCCAGTCCTGCCTGCTCAGGGACCTGCCCAGTGACCCAGTGGCAGTCCTGCCAGGGACCTGGGGAGAGCGAAGCCTGTGCAAGTACCTGGTAACAGGCCTGCTGTATGTGGACCAAACTGCAGACATGTTAGAAAACTATAATAATTAGGTCAATATGGTATCAGAGCAGAGACAAGCAGATTGAGCAACAGAGCCTAATACAGGGCCCAGAAAAACATTTTGCATTTATGAATATTTTCTATTAGATAGAGATTGTTAGAGACCTCAAAGTGGAAGGCTATACTTTTCACTATATCGCATTGGGACAATTACTTATCTTTATAGAAAAAAATAAATGAGCGGGAGAGAGACTGGCTCCTTATCTCACAGTATACAAAAAAATCTATCCCAAGGTATTGAAGACCTAAATATGAAAGGCAAAACTATCAACTATTTTTAAAACATATTATAGAACAGCACTTTCATGACCTTGACATAGGGAAAAGACTTTAAAAACAAGACAGTGACAGTACTAATTGTAGAAAAAAGAATCAAAGATAAATTTAAGCACCTGAAAATGAAGAACTTCTACTCATTACAGACATCATGAAAAGACTGAATAGACAAAGCGCTAAGTGAGCAGAGAAGTTTGCAATGGATTTTATCACATACTCCATCGCCCAGAAGTACCTGGCCCAATTGAAAGGTGGGATGGCTTACTGATGACTAAGTTACAGCAACACTTGGGATGCAACACCCTGAAAGGATGAGGTTCTGTTTTATAGGAGGCAGTGTGTACTTTGATTTAGAGAACATGATATGGTGCTGTCTCCCCCTACCCAGAATACATGGGTGCGGGAATCAAGGATTAGAAAAAAAGTGGGGTTACATTGTTATATCTGCAGAATTTTTGCTTCCCATTCCAGCAACTCATCTTAATCATCAACGGAGAATGCTTCCACCAGAGGATATAATAATGGTCCCGTTGAATTGAAAGATAAAGCTACCACCTAGCCATTGTGGGCTTTTTATGCCCCTGAAACCATATGCAAAACAAAAAAACAAACACCCAGTTAATCTAGATTAACCTACTGCATGGAGTGATTCACTCTAATGACCAAAGGGAAGTTTAGTTGCTGCTACATGACTGTGGTAAGTAGGACTATATCCGGAAAGCAAGGGATTCTCTGGAATGCCTCTTTTGGTTCCATTGTAAATAATAATGGAACACTAAGAGCAACCAGAAAAAGGCAAGATGATTAAAGACTCTGACCTTTCAAGAATGAAGATTTGGGTCACTCCATCAGGTAAAGAACCCAGAGAAATTTTTTTTTGTAGGCAAGCGAAGTATGAGATGGGCACTAAAGAAGGAATCCATACATATCATCAATGACGTCATGACCAACCTACAGAAATGAGGACTCTAGTATCTTAGATATTTTCTCTTTGCTTGTCACATGCATATGCTATTCGAAGAGTTCTCTCTCCTTCCCATTTTATTTCACATACAAATTCTTAGAGGCTAACTCACAAGATGTAGTTTGGATAACAGAATATATATTAGGACTGTGAGTGAATTGAAGAGTGTATTTTAAATGTTTATTTTGGGGAAATCATACAGACACAAATTCAATTATTTATATACATTTGAATGTAAAATTTAAGGGAAGAGAAGCCAATGCACAGAATAAATAGAATGGGATTGAAGCAAGAGTATTATTTTGTGCTGAATAAGTATTAATTTACAGAACTATTACTTCTAATTATTAATTATCTTGGTAACACAATTTCCAGTCTGGAATCAAATGGCCCAGCATGTGAAAATGTCTCTGATTTGAGGCAAGATACTTATTATTACCTGTAAAATATAGATAGCTTAGAGTTTTTATGAGTATAAAATGAGATAATGTACACAAAGAACTCAGTTCAGTGACATTTGTAGACATTCAATAAATGTTATATTTTGTAAACCATCCATTCATTCATTTATTCATGCAACTCACTTATCGCTCCCTTACAGTGGGATAGACAGTACCCAAGATACGGAGGCTCTTTTCATGGGGACAAAAGTCATTTGGGAGAGAGGATAACAGATATTAAATTCCCATTTCAACAATTTTTATCTAAGCTTCTCTCACCTCTCCAACCCTGTTTGTTTCCTTTATAGCACTTGTGATCATTTTTCCTTGGTTTTTACAGGTTTGCTTTTTTCTATCTCCTCTTGTAGACTGTAAACTCAAAGGGAGCAGGGGCCCTTTCTGACTTGTCTCTCTCTGTCACCAGCACATACTACAGCATGTAACACCTTCAATAATTGTTGTTAAAGATTTTTAAATAAACAACTTGTCGTTCTATTACATAATTATAAATTTTGACTAGTACTCTAAAAGATAATAACAGAGTCTCTAAAAAAATAATAACCAAGAGTAGCAACAATGAGGAAAAACAGAAACAGAACAAAATCCCAAGCTTTCCAGTCCAACAAGGTAGTTAGAGGAAACAGTTTTAGAGTTCAGATCTTCCAGAGGAACTATTGCTCTATCACTGGAAAAGCTAAAGAGAAATGTTTTTAAGGTTCACAGGTGTGCTGTGTGCAGCTTCACCACAAAAGATATCCTACAGCTCTATAAATACATCCTGCAGCACAAATAGGATAGTTCTTCCTACCAGACCCCAAAGGTGGCCTCTCTTATACGTCCCGTGTCTCTCTGCCCAGGCACCTGTTCATTGTGCACAGGTTGAAGGAACCTCAAACAGTGTCCAAGCAGAATGGGTCTGGGGAAGATAAGGAGCAGAACAAGCCCAGGTACAAGGACAACCCATCTGATGCTGTGGTGTCAAACAGAAAATGCAACGTGTGTGCAAAACCCTTTATAGCTGCAGCTGCCTTAAATATTCACATGAGGACACAAGGCACGGCCTTCATTAAACCCAAAAGAATGAGCTCCACTAAGAAATAGCTACAGAAGTCCATAAGGAAAATCTCTGTCCACATGGGAGTGAAAAAGACATTTTTGTTACAAAACATTTGCAGCATAATAGAGCTAATACTATGGTCTAGGCTACTGCAATACATTCTCTTTCCACGTACCTTCTTCATCTCATTTATGCCCTTGATGAGTATTAAAACAACATTTGAATTTAAAAGAGTTTGCATATATTTAAATGAATAACTTTTTTATAGTCTTTGTTACATTTCGTATCAGTATTTAGTGGAAAATATTTTGAGTTTTGAGGGTTAATTTATTTTTTTACTGTTTCTTTACAACAGAGTTCTTAATAACAGCAGCAGTTCCTAACTTCAAATAAACCATTTTGTATGTTACAAATATTAATGGATTAACTAATTACAGGTTAAGATAATGCTTTATTTGGTATTTTCAATTTTTAGAATTTACTACATAAATTGTAGGTCTCAAAAACACTAGGATCTTTTTTTTTTTTTGTGAGGAGATCAGCCCTGTGCTAACATCTGCCAATCCTCCTCTTTTTTTGCCGAGGAAGACGGCCCTGGGCTAACATCCGTGCCCATCCTCCTCCACCCTATATGGGACACCGCCACAGCATGGCTTGCCAAAGCAGTGCATCGGTGCGCGTCCGGGATCCGAACCAGCGAACCCCGGGCCGCGGCAGCGGAGCGCGCGCACCCAACCGCTTGCGCCACCGGGCCGGCCCCTCTTTGTAGTTTTGATCTCTTTTGTAAAGAATTCCCTCTGTTCAGTAATTTGGTTCCTGATTTCATTGAACTGTATTTCAGAATTCTCTTGTAGCTCATTGAGTTTTCTTACGATGGCTGTCTTGAATTCTTTATCATTTTGATCATATATTTCCTTGCCTTCAGGATTGGTTTCTGGGTGTCTTTTTCCTTCTGGTCTGGAGTATTAATAAATTTCTTTATACCATTTGATGGAGTGGATTTGTGCTGGTGCATAGCGATAGTTTCTGGATGCATGTTCCTTTTGCTGCCACTTGGGAGGGAAGCAGGAGCTGTGTAATCTGAGCCCACTGCCACAATCCCTGTCAGCTATGCCTGTCTAAGCCTGGATCACTACTTGGGATCGCAGTGGCCCTTTGGGGTTTCCCACCAAATGGGAATGCGGTCATGTGGGGGGATCAGGGCTACTGCTGCCTGCTCCTGGGGGTCGTGCTCCCTTCTTCTGGGCCACAGCAGTACTATGGGTGTTCACGGCAGCCAGGCACTTGTGTACCCAGATTGGGATCTCAGCCACCCTCCACTCCTAGGTCGCACCAGCCATTGTGCTTGGTGGTTGGGAGCTCCCCTCTGGGACTGACCTAGCCACTCCCTGGGACTGGGTAGGGTTGTGGATCCTTCCACCAGATGATAGAGTGATCACATGGGTGCTCAGGGTTACTGCCGCCAGCTCCCACGGTCCCATGGAGACATGCTTCCCCCTTTGGGGCTATAGTGGTACTATGTGTGTTTATCCCAGCCGGGAGCTTTTTTGACCAGACTGGGATCTCAGCTGCCCTCTGCTCCTAGGTCACACTAGCCATTGTGCTTGGTGGGAGGGACGTCCCCTCTGGGACCAAGCCAAAGCCACTCCCTAGGACCACGGTGGGGTTGTGGTTTCTCCCACCAGATGAAAGAGTGATCACAAGGGGACTCAGGGACAGTGCCACCCGCTCTCACAGTCCTGCCAAGATATGCTTTCCCCCTTTGGGGCCACAGCAGTACTATGAGTGTTCACAGCAGGCGGGAGCTTGTTCATCTGAGCGGCAGCTCAGCAGCCCTCTGTTCCTAGGTAGCACTGGCCTTTGTGCTTGGTGGGCAGGGCTTCCCCACTGGATCCAAGCCCGTGCTACTCTCTGTGGACTGTGTGGCTCTGAGGGCTCCCTACTAGATGGGGAAGTGCTCACACGGGGGGCTCAGGGCTTCCGTCACCTGTTTCCACAGTCGCACTGAGGCAATCTCCCACCCTTGGGGCCACAGCGGTGCTATGATCACTACCACTCTACGGAAAAGTAGTCACAGACATGTGCTAGGCTGCCTGGGGTCCAGAGTGTGCTCACTTATCTCCACCACCTCCTCGGGGTGGGTAGTCCATCCACCTTCAGATATACAGCTGCTCGGGTCTCTCAGGCACCATGATGTGCTGTGTGGGTATCCTCTGTTGATTGATGAATGTCCTTTTAGTTGTAGTTCGAAGTGGGAGAGACACAGGGAACAGCTCACTGCACTATGTTGCTGATGTCTCTACAACTTGAAATTTTTAATAAACATTGTAATATATTTATTCCTACATATTTTAAGTAAGAAATAGTTGTCCTACGAAAAGGCCCAATTCAATACAGTAGATACTATACCAAAGAAAAGTAGTGATGTTTTCCTATATCATCTTAGAAAAAATAATGAAGACAGAAGTGAGGAAGATAGTCTAATATAGGAGAGCATGGAGGTAAGAAGACTAATTAAGAAACTATTGGAAATTTGTAGATGAGGCATAATTAGCACCTGGTAAGTGTGGTGATTCATTTATCAGTTCTGAATAAGAGAAGACAGTAAAAAGAAAGACTTCATTGAATAACCTGTCACCATTGTGGCAACACAGGTTTAATTTTCCTAAATGAATGCTAAGAAGAGCACATAATCTATTCTATATGTCAAACAATACCAGGACCAGGAATTTTTTCCTAGTCCTGCAATTGATAATACTAGACCCAGCAAAAATACCTTAGTAATTTGTCCCAGGATGACAAGATGTGACCAACTATTTTGTAGTGTACTGATCAAAACACACAGCTTTCTCACTAAGACAAGATTCCAGACCATACCTGACTGTGTCCAGCAATCCAGAGTTATGTCATAAACTGTGCTCAGTTACAACCTGTTCTCTACTTTGCAAAGCTCTCCTTGATATCACCAATCCAGGCCCCAACACCTTAGAATTACCTTCCTCTTACTTCCCTTTTCTAGAACAGTAATAAAACACTGTCGAGGTGCTGTTCCTTCTTCCTGCAATAAGTCAAATAAACCTAGCTTTGTTTTAGCAACAGGTTTTTTTTCTTTTTTTGGTGTTCTTTTGAGAAATAAACAGAGGACTTAATTTAAAAGGGTCTAAACTCCTAACACAATTCCTTGAATAAAGTGAAAAGCTTTCTTGAATTTGAATATCACTCTATGACAATATATGTCTTACTGAATTGCTCTACTTTTCTTCTTGGCAGTTTTTCAGGAAGTCTCTTATGGCGTTTAGGCTTTCCTGATTATGAAGACTATACACAACATGACCTGATTATGAAGTTGCGTATAATTGCTTTTATAAAAGAAGGAAAGTGGTCCTGTTAAATCATCTATATGTACCTAAATAAGAACCCTCAATTTATTAGCCACAACTTTCCTGGTGTTTCAAATTCCTACTACCAAAAGGCTGACTAAATTAAACCTCAGATGAGACACTGATCTATTAACCATCTTTCTCATAATATTACATTAATTAACTGAAAGCAACAAAGAATTATGAATTTATGAAATAATTTTACTTTCCTTAAAGTCTCATATCCTTTTTCTTTCTGGCACATGCTCTGCTACTATTGGGTGTATTATACTAATCTCATCTCATATTAAGGAAACAGCTTTTCAAAACTTTCTGCAGTTTGTTTCTTCCTATTTCCATTCAAAGTCCCAATGAAAATGCAATGATATGTGTTAACATTATTTTTATAAAGAATGCTTCAATCTTGAGTGTAAATTTGATTCTATCTGATCCTGGCCCAGATATTTCAAGGGAACTAAAGCCATGGCTCATAATGAATGTGATAAATTTTGCATGTAAAATATTTATTTCAGGTGGAGTTGTTTACCCTTTGAGAATGTGATTTAATAAGTAAAACATCTAATCAGTGTGTATGAACTAATTGGAGACTACGACATAGTTATTGAAAACTTTCACTTATATTTCTAACTTTGTGATCTGTTGTGAAGGTTAATAGTTAACCAGGCATTTCCTCTCTGATATCTTACTTACTATATTTGTTTTCAAGCGAGCTAGTGAGATCAGGCAATTTGAAAGTTTGAAGTGGAATTATACCATATCTAATTTATACACTACTGAATGATTTTTAACATACCACTACAGCTAATTCCAGAGTGACCCTTATTTCTGACAACTGTGTTATCAGGCTACAATGATCTCTGCTCTGTTTTGTGCTGTGAAGTTTTTGATCTCATGTAAGATCAGATCAAATGCTAGAGTGCATTCAGAAATGTTTGTGGAAACAATATCAGGAGTTTACCAGTATACACTCAGATATATACACGTATAGAAGGAATCCCTCCAGTCTAGATACTGGTGAGACTGCTTCAAGTTTCAACTAGATTTTAACATTTTCATCTGCCTGCTTCGTCTTCCCAAATGAACTCCTTTTGTTAAAAGGGTCGCTGAAGCTGCCTGCAGTTTCTACACATTATGTAGAAAATCCATTGGAATTAAGCCTGGTTGATGAATGGATCTAGAAGTTCTTTTGTTCCTGGCCAAAATAATCCAAATCTCATCCTTAATTTATATTCATATAACTTTCTGAAAGCAACGCAAAATAAGATTTGCAGAATTTAAGTGGATGGGTAAAAATAATGAAAAGTTGAAAGAAGAAGATATTAGGATATACATGTATTTTGAAATTGTATCATCTCCTTTTGTTGAAAGTAACTTATAAATAGGATAAAGGGATTAAAGTTTATCTGACCGTCTGTGGGATCTGGGCAAGGGACACTGCGATCATGTTTGCATTTTCTTCTGAGAGATTTTTGATCTCTGATCCCAATGAAAACACCACAATAGTATATTCTCTAAAGCTCTGGACAAATTCTTCCATTTCCTGTATAGAAAGAATTTGCTCATCCATGAAAGAAATGCATTATAGGGATCTTTTTTAAATAAATGGTTACATACAGGTCTAAATAGAGATAGATTAATATACTGTTGCCTTCTAATATGCCAAACCATTAAATACCTTCAGTTGAAATGGCTGAT